>NW_028263382.1:7003712-7303712 GCF_051168715.1 Poecilia mexicana | reverse complement strand
GGAAAAAGACATTAATTCTACCTACCATGCAACGTTAAGTGGCTGTAATATCTCTGTCTGGTTCAATAAACACACAAAAGTTGTTTTGAACATTTGTATCCTGATCCGAAGGTCACAGAACCTCAAACTCCAGCTGAGCCACGTGGCTGAATTGAGACTCACTCTGGTTGCCTAGCAACAACCTGCTGGGTAATGGTCTGGAGTCCCCCCCCTCACACCTTCAGTTGCCTAGCAGCAACCTGCTGAAGTTTCCCCCCCCTCACACCTTCAGTTGCCTAGCAACAACCTGCTGAAGTCCCTCCCCCTCACACCTTCTGTTGCCTAGCAGCAACCTGCTGAAGTCCCTCCCCCCTCACACCTTCTGTTGCCTAGCAGCAACCTGCTGAAGTCCCTCCCCCCTCACACCTTCAGTTGCCTAGCAGCAACGTGCTGAAGTCCCTCCCCCCTCACACCTTCAGTTGCCTAGCAGCAACCTGCTGAAGTCCCCCCCACACACCTTCAGTTGCCTAGCAACAACCTGCTGAAGTCCCTCCCCCCTCACACCTTCAGTTGCCTAGCAACAACCTGCTCAAGTCCCTCCCCCCTCACACCTTCAGTTGCCTAGCAGCAACCTGCTGAAGTTTCCCCCCCCTCACACCTTCAGTTGCCTAGCAACAACCTGCTGAAGTCCCTCCCCCCTCACACCTTCAGTTGCCTAGCAGCAACCTGCTGAAGTTTCCCCCCCCTCACACCTTCAGTTGCCTAGCAACAACCTGCTGAAGTCCCTCCCCCCTCACACCTTCAGTTGCCTAGCAGCAACCTGCTGAAGTTTCCCCCCCCTCACACCTTCAGTTGCCTAGCAGCAACCTGCTGAAGTCCCCCCCACACACCTTCAGTTGCCTAGCAACAACCTGCTGAAGTCCCTCCCCCCTCACACCTTCAGTTGCCTAGCAACAACCTGCCAAGTAACTGTCACAGCAGCAGTTTAAGTTTTCTTTCCAATTTGCTTCATAACTGATAAAAAGACGTTTAGCGAAACTGGATAAGAGATCAGTTTGACATTATTTAAAAAACTGATTAGCAACTCGTACATTTTCTTTATTCCTTGCATTTTTAGTTTCTGTTTAACATTTATGTAATAAAATTTTTCACTGGCTAACTTATTTTTAAATTTTTAGCTTAACTTTTTTTGAATTCTTATACTTATTCTTTCAGTCGCTGACATTTCTTCTTTTTTTTATTGGATTTTTTTGCTAAACTTTCCAGCAGCTAACATTTTTCTTACAAAAGCAAGACCTTGGTAACGTCTACAAGTTTGGTTCTTGTGAAATGTTGGATCATCTGCTGGATGGAAGCTGAAATGTCTCATTACTGACTAAAATCTCTGTTTCAGCTTCTTATGTTTTGAAAGAAGTCGCTGTACGTTTGGCTCTTTGTTGCAAAACGCAGCGTTATCTTGGTCAACTGCTGCTGAGATAGTCGCCGTCACAGACATGCTGCTGTAAAATGCTCACATGCTCACTGAGGAAATGCAAATTCATGCATGAAGCAGAACAGAGATGATCTTTGTTTGCCTGGTTGGTTTCTACGTTTTCTTATGCGTTTTAAATGAAGACGAGAACAACAGCAGAGTCTTGGCCACCCGCAGTGATCAGACAGCGGCGCGTGATTTTGTTTTCCGTTGCGGTTCTCATGTTTCTGCTGGTTGCCTGGACTCTGGATGTGGAGCTGCAGATGAACCAGCTGCAGGAGAAATGTGCAACCAGTTTGCACTAAAGTGAGAAATGTGCAGCTGAAACCGACTCTGCAGTTTTACTGTCGTTCACATGTTAAGCGTAAGGAAACGACCTCTGACCTGCAGAACAGCTGGAGGTCTGAGCTCTAATCCTTACTGAAATGCATAATTATCACGTGACGTCAAACTTCTGGGAGCTTTATCACCGACGGCCATCTTGGTAGGCAGTTGCTAGCTTAGAGCTAGCGCTCACCTCGTTCATATCCAACTTATAGACAATACAAATATCTCATTGTTTATATGATACAATTGGGTATTTCTTGCTTCTCGGTGGCTGCAGTCTTTTGGTTCATTTTTGGTTAAAACATGTTTTTTTTTCATTCAGTTAGTAGAAAATCCAGAAACTTTCCTCAAGTAGGAACAGAAATGGCTCATAATGTAATTACTCAAAGTGCAGCGTATTAAAATACTCCTAAAAGTACATTATATAAAAAAAGTAATTACTCATGTAAATGTAACTAGTTACTACCTGACTCTGGTACTAACTAGTTACATTTATCTGACTTTTAGGTGAAAGTAGATTAGCTAAAAGTTTTCAAAATTAGTTAAAAAGCTAAATGAAAAATTAGTGCATTAGCTATTTAGCGTAGCCACCACAGGTACCATCTAATTACCTCGTTTTAATCATCTAGTGAGATTTTGTGACCTGAATCATCCAGTTTTGGTGCAAAAAACTGTTTTTGGACATTTAGTAACTTTAGGCCACCAGAAAACTTCTGAAGTGGAGAATCCAGAAATTTACTCAAGAGTAATGATACTTAGTTATAAAATTAGTGAAAGTACAATGTTGTAAAAATACTCCTATAAGTAGGAGTATTAAAAAGTTACTCCAGTAGATGCACCCAGCAGCTGTGGTGTCCTTGCAGGTTATGGCCACCCCACGCCGCTGTCTGACGCTGGGAAAGCGTTCTCCATCGCCTACGCGCTAATCGGCGTTCCCTTCACCATGCTGGTGCTGACCGCCTGCGTCCAGAGGATCATGCAGCCTCTGGTCCTCGCCCCGGTCGGCCTCCTGCAGCGCTCCGGCCTCAAGCCGCGGCCGGCCACCGTCGTCCACTTCCTGCTGCTGCTGCTGGCGGTGGTGCTGTGCTGCTTCCTGGCGCCGGCCGCCGTGTTCAGCGCGCTGGAGGCGTCCTGGACGTTCCTGGACAGCGTCTACTTCTGCTTCATATCGCTGTGCACCATCGGGCTGGGGGACTTCGTCCCGGCGGCGCGGCCCGGCCAGCCTTACAGGGCGCTGTACCAGGTGGCCGTCATGGGTGAGTTCAACTGACCATCAGCAGTTCAGAGCTTTACTAATAAAATCATCTCATGTTTGCTTTTATGCAGGAACAGAATCTTACAAAGTATTTTGGTCTAGTTTCTAGTGCAGATACCTTAGTACACTTCAGTTAAACTGAGTAACTTTTCAGCAACATAAATCATTTTTTATGATTAGGCCGTTGCCTAGCAACCCAGTTTAGTCCCACTGTCAGATTATTTCATGGGAAAAATGTCTTGTTGGAAGTGAAATAATCTACTAGTTTAACTGAAACTTTTTCTTTTTACATTGAGGATTTATTGACTACAAACAAACTTTTATTTCTTGCTTAAAAGTTACTTGTAAATTACTTTTGTCTTCAAGTGTACTAAGATATAAACTAAACCGATATTAGTTGGTGGGGTTTTGTTTCTGCAGTGTAGGATGACGGTTGTGTTTCAGACTGTTTGGTTAGGAGGCGGCGCCTCATCCTGAAGGAGGATCATCATGTTTACTGAGCTCCGGTTCAACTGATGCAAACAAGACGGACGGCTTAAAACCCAGGGAAAAATATGAAAATACTAGTGGTGCAACTGGATTAAAACTTGAAATGGTTTCCATAGTAACCCTCCCGGGATAAGGTGGTGCTTGTTAAACAGCTCACTGTAAATATATCACCAGATTTGCCGACGCTGTCATTGAACAAACGATGGAGAAAATAATAAACATCAACCCTGACGGGTTAGTTTGTTTTCTAAACTTGAATTGGATTTTATTGTGAAAATGATCATAAATGCTCTTGTTGTCGTTAGCGTTCTGCTAACCTCTGCTCATGTAAACTTCATCTGAAGACGTGAAGTTTGAGTTTATTCAGGGTTTTGTTGCTCCTTCCTGAGGCCCGGCCCGGTTTTTTATCCCAAAGCTCCAGTTTATCACCAGTTTGGTGGAAAATCCCCAGAGCGAGTCCTGGATGTCGTCTAATGACTGAAGGCTATGTTTAGCAGCCGTTTATTGCTTTGTGCGTCGGTGTGAAGCCGACTGCTGCAGATGGCCGTGGCTCTTACCTCAGAGGTGAGAAGTGGCACTTCTCTGCTTCTCCTTTTCCTCAGCAGCACATCAGGCGCAGACGGCCACTTCCTCTTTAACCTGACGGTTGCTCTCCCTGCCACTATTACTTCATTTCTCTTTGTAAACATTTTGTGTTTTCATAGAAACTGTTTAAAATCAAGCAGTTTGGATTTTATTCCTCAGTTTTAGGAAAAATGTTAACTTGGTGCAGTTTTATGTGCCTTTCTTAAATTAAACTTATTTTTTAACTCTAAAGAACAGCTGAAAAACTTTAGGAATCAGTTTTTCTTTTATGATGCCAAAGAAAACTAATCGTGTGACTAAAGACGGGTTTCCTGTTTAGGCGTTGATGGGTTTTCATACGACAGAATATTTGGGCCAGGAAAAAAATTATTACTAAAATCATTGTGAGAAAAACAGTCGTAGAAGAATCAAGTCATAAAACAATAAGTCACAATGCTAGAGCAACAAAGTCACAACGTTGAAAATACAATAAAGTTGGATGCCAAAGTTAAAAGGTACGAGAATAAGAAAATTTAAATGATCAGAACTGGAAAAGTTGTAGAAGAAGAACGGCGACATTACAGGAACTGGTGACGTTTCCAGAGAGTCGTGGAAAAAAAGTTCCAACATAAGAATTAAAATTCAGTTTAGATGTAATATGAGGGGAAAAGTCGTACGATAAAAGCATCAATTTTCTCAACTGCAGGTTGCAGAACCAGACTTGCTCTGCAGGAAGCCTGAGTGTTTCTCCAGGAAATGAATCCATGAATGTTTGAATCCTTTCTCCTCGAACTCTCCAAACTTCTTGTGAACCTTTTTGTGTTTTCCTGCATCAGCTGCTCGGGGTGAACATTTTTCTCCGTCATGTTTTGGCAGGAAGCCGAGCGCTTCACACGCAGCAGCCATGTTGGTTCTGCAGACAGGCGGGATTACGTAATGTCAGAATAAGTGAAGCCAGATTAACTGTGAACAGGATTAAAGTGCAGGATGTGACCTGCAGACCGTGACGGTTTCCTTCAGCCACTGAAGCTAAAATATAATTACCTGCTGTTTGTTCCACATTCGCATCGTTTGAGCTGCAAAACGACCTGATTTCTGGCAGATTCTGAATTTCTGCAACACTTTTGCTTCAATCTGGGAGGAATTTCAAAACTCCTGAACTGCTGTTTGAGTTTTGCTGCTGAGTAAATATTTTAGGATGAGTTGTGGAGTTTGAACAGTCAAAGTCCTGAAACTTATCAGCTGCTGTATATTTTCCTAAATTCTGGAATCGTTTAAAACAAAGTAGGTTGATTCTTCAGTTTCTGAGTAATTTAATGGCAGCAGGCCATTAAATTGTAATCCTGCCATGTTGAAAACCTCTGAAGACTCAATGACTGAGCTTCCTTATCGTGGAATGTAAATAAAAATGGAGTGGTGTCAGATTTTAGTGGTGGTAGGATTTCTCCTTTGTCGTTGGTAAAAGACCAGGAGCAATTTCTCCTGCTAGCGTTAGGCTAAGGTGTTTGCAATCTTTTAATCTCCATGGCAACCATTCAGCTGTGCAAAATGCCTGGTTGGCCCTAGCCCCGCCTTCGAAGACAAAACTCCTCCTCTGAGCTGCAGTTTCCAGTCTTCTGCCTCCCAGAGCAACCCTCCACCACAACGCCCCCACTCGGCTCCTTCAGACTAGCCAGCAGCAATTAGCAAACACCTAGTGGAACTGCTGAGCTCGTTACAGGAGCTACTGCTCAGTTAAACTCTGTTGAAGGGTTAATATAGGAGCCATGTTGGGATGACTTCCTGTAGGTGGAGTTTCAGAAAGAGTAGGAGCTTCTTAAAGAAACAGAGGTCCAATTTAAAGGTGTCAAATTAGAAAGCTAAATTCCTCAAGTCATATTTGATGTACATTATTTTTATAACTTATTTTGCTATAAAAACAACACTGCCCCTTTAAGCAAAATATTTTGGCCAGTAATATCAGATTTTCTCAGGTTTTCCCAACATGAGACTTTTTCTGTTTTGGCTTTTCCAGTCTACCTGTTCATTGGTCTCATGATGATGTACCTCCTACTGCGGACCTTCCACAAGATGGCCGACGTCCACGGCCTTACCACGTTCTTCCAGCTGCCGCGCTGCGAGGCGTCTCTGATGGACGACGACACGGAGCTGATCGTCGGCAACGACCCGACTCCGCCTCGCCCAAAAGACAGGCCCGCCACCAAACCTCTGGATCCGGGATCCCAACCGTCGTACAACTCCATCAACAAAGGCTGAGCCGGCGGCGGGGAAAGGATTTACCTCTGGAGAGCCGCTGGGCTGAATCTGAACTCTTGTTTTAATTTCATTCCAGAGGAATTGAGATGAGCTTTAAGGTTCAGCCTGTTGGCGGGTAGAAAGGGTTAAAGTTGGAACAGAAACTCTTTAAAAAAACTTGCTAAAAAGCACAGGAAGCTGTTTATGCATCTTCTACACTGGTTTACAGTCTCTAAACGGGCACAAGACTTGGGTCGGTCTGCAGCTTTTTAACTAATTCACTTTGGTCCATTTGTACATGTTTGTTTGTCACGTTTGGATTTCTAATGCAGAACTAATGAGTAACATCTTTTTTTATTTTATTTTAGCAGGAAATGCATCCGGATCTGCTCACTGAAACTAACAGTCGTCCATTTGACTTTTGGATTATTATTAAATTAATGTCAAATTGCTTAAAACGTGACGGCTGCTTCAGATCTTCAGTGAAATCAGTCGGTTGCTTAGAAGAAAACTACGACGGCATATTGGGGCCACTGTAGATGGGAGCCGGGATGAAAGAATTACTGCCAAAAAATTTACATTTTCAGATTAATCTTCGAATTCTGTTAGAAAAAACTTGGACATTTGAGCTTGACATCAAAAATTTGCAAGAAAACTCATTTTGAAACTATTTTTTTAGAAACATGGAAATGTGAGTTTCTAAAGCTGAAATGTTTCTCAAAATTTGAGTTATTCTAACAAATGTTCAACTTAAGCTCAGAAATGTTCAAATTTGACTGAGACTCAAATGTTCAAGAAAAAAATCTACAGTTTGAGATCTCAACATTTCCTGTGACAAATTATAAAATTAAGAAGATTTGATATCAATCTCAAAATTTGGGTCATTTTTGCCAGAAATCAACTTGTTTTTCGTTCTCTTTTGTTTATGATGGCCCCAGTACATAGTGGTAGAAAACAGAAGGGGGCGCTGTTTGCATCAGTAAAAGGCTGGCATGTAATTCGTCATGTTTGAGGGATTCATTCAAAACTGGAGCAAATGGTTTCAATACAGGGAATGAAGAGGCTGAACTCATCCATGGCTGTTTGGAGAAATACTTGAAATGCACTTTAATTAATGCAGATGTTATAGTTGTAGGGCTGAAATAATGACTGTGTTGTAACAATTTAGGTAGCGTCTTAGTCATATTTAAATAAAGGTTTTTCCTTAACTCTGCTCCTGTCTTCCAGTCTGTTAAATATTTTATGAATTAACTTGAAATTTGGATCCTTCTCATGTTTTATCGCCGCGGTCGAACAGTTCTCCAGGACGTGTTTCTGCATGATGCAGAGGATTATAACAGGTTATGTTAAAACAGCGGGTCTTGATTCTCCTTTTGCTTGACCATTCATACCGTTATTAAAATGCAAACACAATAAGACTTCTGTGTGAAAGGTTGGATCCAAACGACTAACAGGTCCTGGACCAAAGCGACCAAAAGACTTTTGAACCAAGCAACCAAAAAAACTAGAGGTTGGACCAAAGCGACCGATGGAACAAAACCCGGGACTGAAGAAACCTAAAGAACGAGGCCTTGGATTGAAGCGACTGACGGATGAGACCCGAGATCCCGGAACCATGCGACCAAAGGATTGAGGTCCCAGATGCAAGAGGTTGAAGGAAAAAGATCCTGGACCCCATCGGCTCTTTAAACAAAAGTTGCATATATTTGCTGCACTGAGGATAAAAATGGCTCTTTGGATTGAAAAGGGTCTTTGACTAAAAGCCTTGTGGCTTTGCAGAATGACATAACTGAACCGTGAAACTGGGTCGAACACAAGAACCACTAACTTCCATGCCATCATCATCTCATGACCGTCGGAGAACAAAGATTGTTTTATTAAACGGGAGGTGAAGCTCGCCCCACCCTGGTTCTTCTATCGTGTCACTGGTGAGGAAACGCTCTGCTGTTCTGCACAAACATGTTTCATGCAGATTCCTCACCGGCTGCATCGCAGGAATCCAACCCACAACTTTTCCACAGCAAGTCACTGAGCCCCTGAGCCTGAATTGTTCAGCTTTTGAACCTTTACTAGAGGAACTTATCAATTTTGTACCATGGAAACTGAAGCACATGATTGGAAACTTAAGAAAAAGGGAAAATACCAGGATGTCTGGCAAATTAGGGCTAAATGGAGACCTAATGTGATAAACCCAACCTAGGGTAACCACTCGCCATTCAGATGGGATTTAAAAATGGAGCTGGAATCAGTTTTATAAATGCAAATTAGTCCTTCTGGAATTTTGCTGCTTATAGTTGCAGCAAATTGGAGCAACTTTCAGGTTTTTTTTTCTAGACTTTGTTTGAATCGTTGCTGCTTGGATAATTACCTCTAGTTTTGGAAGTGGTGCTAGCAGGTTTTAAGCCTTTGCTTTTCCACTTTAGGACAGCTATGATGCATAACCATGGCAACAAGGTATTGTTTTAACTGGTAGCAGCTGGCTAGCATCTCAAAAGTTCAAATACCTGAATTTTGACCCCAAACCTCAGTTGGATGCAGTGGAGAAAGTTCAAACCACCTCTTCCATCCATCAGTGTTCAAGGATTGTATCCCCTACTCCAACATCTAACTATCTTAGATAGAAATTTAAAGAGAACTGGCAAAAGGAAATGAGGTGGATTATACAAATTTTACACTTTGTATTGGTGATTCACAATAAATTTAGGTTGGTTTTGATAGAACATTTTTAAAAATGTTTTTTCAAGACACTTTAAATATCAAACATGGCAAATGATCCAAAAAGTTACATGATGGGAAATTTAAACAAAGTGAAAATAACATTTTATTTTTTTATCCTTTGTAACCCGGCTAGATGCACTGGTCTAGTCAAAGAATCATGCACTACTGAGGTCACTTACAATAAAATCTATTTAAAATACTCTGGCAATCATGTAACGTGTCAAATGTAGTTTGAGAATTTAATTTAAAATTGTATGAGATACCTGGAAAAGTTGCTTCTGCTAAATGTTAAAAAAAAATCACAATTTGCACCCAGATATTTTAAGAAAATCTGTATTTCTAAAACTAAATGACTATAAAATAAAAGTACATAAATTAAAAAAAGCAACAAAATATTGAAAGTACATGAAAATAAAAGTACATAAGGTGGTACATTAATACATCAGTGATTTGTCCATATGATACAACTTTAAATAAAACATTTTGTTTGCAACAAAAACGGTTTATAGTCTGCAGAACAGCTAAAACTTCAGACGTTTCCGTGTTTCTTCAAACCATATCTGGGTTAAATGCTCAACAATTAAATATGAAATAAGTATTAAATGTCTAACAATAACATTTAAGAACAAAAAGAGGGTTTTTTGTTTCATCACTGCGTGTTAAAAACACTAACATGGTTGAGGCAAATGCATATTACTGACAAAGTGCAAAAATGTAAAGTAAACCATATAAAACATGTCGGCACCGCTGGGATTCTTAGAGCCAATATGGCTGAAACTTTGCAGCGTGATAAATAACAGTGCTGTGATGGCTCTTTGAATTACAAACGAGTTTAAAAAGACAGAAAACAACTTCAAGTTGAACTCTTACAGAAACTGAACGTAACGCAACTGACATGTTCAGGAAAACAGCTGAAATATTCCCAAAACAAAACGCAAAACTTCTTCACAGGTCTGAGCCGTAATGTTAGTGTTTCAGCCACATGATCAGAACCGACATCTGGCGCCATCTTCTGGTCCGGTCCCGGTACTGCTCACGCTTCAGACAGCTGCAGCTTACTGGCTCATGATCCACCGACTCGCTGCTTAGCAGTGAAGAAACGGCTCAGGCTACAAACAGATTTTACTGCGACTCGGTTTATTTTTAAACCAAAAGCTGCCGAAGTTCCTCCTGCCCCGTTTTTACATTTCATTTGCATTCCTACGACTTTCTAAACCTCGTAATGCACTATTGTTTGAGTTCATGTAGAAAGTTAAAAAATAATAAGCATTTCTTTTCTTCTGAATTCAGACCACTAACTTATGATGGAAGTTTTTTTGTTGTTTATTTTAGAGAAAGTCGTCAAGACTCCACCAGGATCTCCATCAGGTGCTCCAGCTCAAACGCTTCCCTGCTTTGATTAGGGCCAGAGAAGGAGGCGGAGTCAGGTGAGGAAGAGGAGGAAGAGGAAGAGAGCGGACTGAAGGAAGAGAACGAAGGCAAGCACCTGAAGTTGGAGGAGGCGGAGGAGAACGGCGGCAGGTAGCAGATCAGCTCCTCTTCGGCCGGGTAGCCGACTCTCCCCAGCAGGGACGCATCTACTTCCTGGAACAGATCCTCCATGCTGACGTCGTTCACGTAGCCGGGTTTCGCCGCGTCGCCGGCGCTCTCCAGGTTTTCCACAGACCGCAGAGGTGTCCGCGGAGATGCCTGCGGGCCGCCGTCGATGGTGGAGTCCAGCGCAGTGAGGATGGAGGAAATGGCGGCTGAAAGGGAGAAGTCGGACTCCGCCGACCCCCAGTCCTCGTCCTCTGATTGGCCGCGGTTTGTGGGCGGAGTCGCCGGTTCTCCGGACATTAAGGCAGAGTCCGGTGGCGACTCACCGTGTTTCTCCAGAGCGATCTGGCGCAGCGTGTTGGCGATCAGAACCGAGCGGCGCAGGCTGGGCTCCGGCAGCTCCTGGCCGCGCTGGTACTTGTTCAGTGACACGGAGAAGACGAACTGCCGCTGGCTCTCCCACGTCGGGCTGCTCCGGTCCGACGCCTCCCCGTCCTCCAGGTCCAGTTTCCGTTTCTGACCTTTCAGAATCATCTTCACGCTGTGGAGGAAAGCAGAAACGGTTCAAGTATGGATCTATAAATAAAAAACCTGGAGAGATCCGACTAGGCCCGACACATTTACAAATTTACTGCCATAACTTCAGGCCTTATTTTTCTGGATGATGATTCGTCCCAGAAGTTCTTGTGATTAACGATAATATTGTTGTTTTGAGACCATTTTCAAGTACTACAATGGTAATAATGCAAGAACACATTCTCATGTTACTCAGCAGGTCGTTGCTAGGTAACCACAGTTGGGAGGGGGATGGAGGGCTTGAACCTGCTTGTTACCCTGGTAGGTTGTTGCTAGGCAACCAGAGTGAGTGAGTGAGTTGATGCCACTCACATTCTACAGATTTTTCATTAACTACTTAAAAAAATTACTCAATTCCTTTTGGAAACAAGAAAAAGAAAAGAAAAATGTTATATTGCCTAAAATGCAACAAAACAGCTTTAGTAAATCTCAACTGGTTAAAACTTTACACTTGAGGAGTTTTGGCAAAAAACACATTTACAGACAAAAGTGTTTTTATTTTAAATACAGGTATATATGTATATATATCCATACACATTGTTCTGGCTTATGAATACTGTTCTGATTACAACTAATTGCCTTTTTTGTTTTGACTAACTGATTGCTAAATTAGCTGATAAATGTTTAAATAATCAGTTACATCTATAAATAACATGATCACAAAATAAAACCTGCCAGAAAAATACAAAACAAAACAATTTTATAGTTTCTTTCAAGTGGAGCTACAAAGCTGATTTGTAAAACAAGAGGTCTCACTTTGACAAAAACTGCAAGTGTGTATTTCTGTCTAAATAAGACTGTGAAACCTGGACTGGAGTTTTTTCCACTGATGACAGCAGAGATGTTCAAATCCCGCCGGTCCCTGCCATGTTTCAAATGGTTAAACTGGATCCTAAAACACTGTTAACTTCAGGCAGGTGTGTTGAACCTGGAAAACACCTAAAACATGTGGGACACCAGCACTGAGGACACAACTGACTACAGGTTTTTAGAAAACTATTCATTTATCTGTAATTGTGAAAACAAAAATGTATTTATTTATTTATTTATTTTGGAAATTATAATTACTCCCTTATTTATAACCTGCCACTTTTCCATTTGAGCATTTCTTGGTTTTGTAGACTAAATGTTTTCAGATTTTTCCATCAGTTTTTATGATATTTTGGATGTTTGAGCTAAAAATGCCTTTCCAATTCTGAAGTAAGGTTGTTGTTTGGTTTTGTTTTTGGTTGTTTTTAGTATCAGAAAAACTTAATCTACCAACAGAAACTGAAAAGGGGATCAAAAAATGATTCTGAATTTACAATTTGAGATCAGAAATCAGATTGTCTTGATATAAAATTGAAGTGAAAGGCTTTAAATCTTTTATAAATTCTGATTTGTATTTTAGAGAATAAGAATACTAAATTTGTGCTTCCTCTCATTTTATTTTGTTTTTCCACTTAGAAAACTTGAAAAATGATCAAATCAAATTCTATACTTTAAGACTGAGCACTATTATAACAAATAAAAAACATCTTCTCTCAGGACAGATAAATTGAGAATGGAGGAAGTAAAACAACTGGTGTGGAATATCACATGTCCTTATTTTTAAATAATGCCATCAATCTAATGGAGGACAGAAATTAGTCATCTGTTGGCTTCTGCTTTACTATGACTCAACATTCTTCGTGACTCGTTTTTCTTAAGCTTTTCAAGTTTCAGGACAAATATAAACTAATTCAAAAACACTTTAATGCTTGGGACCATTTAATTTGAAAAGTGTAAAATCAGTGAAAGTTTCCCAAGGATTATATCTAATTACAGGTAAAACTTAAAGTTCAGAGTTAAAAAGGTAGAGTCAGGATCGATATGAGAAACCGTTTAAATTATACATTCAGATTTAGTCAAGTTTGGTTTTGTTTCTTTTGAGTTTTTAGAGGCATTTTTGATCCTCTGAAAGCTGCTTTTTTGAGACACAAGATGGGGGTTGGTGCTGTAACGTTTGATTCATCGTGTGGGAGGGAAAAAATTACCCGGCTATACAGGGGACACTTTATAAAATGATTTAAATAAACAACTAACATTTTCTTTAAACAAAGCAAAACACTTTAACTCACCCGGAAACCCAGGCTGTAAACTTGTAAAGCTGTTTAAAAAGACAGTTAAACCGACCTGTTGGTTCACTCCTCCCTCGGAGAGTTTCGTTGCTGCCGTTTAACTTTTAAACTCGTCGCAATTATTCACTTCGCTAAAAGGACGACCGATAAAACTTCGCTTTTATGTAACCAAAGTAAAAATTGAACGGAATTTAAATAGCGATTTTTGAAAAAGTGAAAAACGTTTAAATGTACCGGAGCGCGGAGTCGGGTGAAACTAAGAGCAAGCTCCCGCCCGTGATTTGAGTTTCACGCCAGTCGCTTTACAGTTGGAAGCTGGATGTCGAAAGGCATTCTGGGTAATGGAGTTTAGTTGCGTAACATTCCACCAGATGATTTTTTTACCCTTTACAAGACAAGCTAATGTAACACTTCTTCGTCTTATACTAATAACAGCATATCAGTATTGATAAAAATAGTATTTATAAAACCGCTAAGTCGCCACTGTTCCGAATTATGTAATTTGGATTGCAGTAATTCCTCAATGATTACGTCACCTCACAAAAAAGGCATTTCCGTCGGAGTTCAGTATAAAACCACCTAAACTGCAACCTAATGAGGTTAGTTAATACATTTACCACAGGACAATATATAATTTATTACACAAAAGCAAGGAAATAACTAATAATATCGTTAAAATTAGCTATTTTTAACCCTTTTAGTATGACTTTTAAAAAGGAAAGCAAGGGAAGAGCTGTCCACGTCCACAAGGAAACTCATTTAAAATGAAGGCCAGTTATGGAAGCACAGGAAGAGAAGTTACCTGAAAGTTGTGGCCCATATGAAGAAAAACTGTTAGTAAAATTAGCTCGAACCGAAGAGAAACATGTCAAAGTTTCTGGTTTCGGTTCTATTCCTTTAAACTTCCAGCTTCATGAAGTTCCAGCGAGTCAGAAACAGCCGCAGCTCCTCCTCCATCCTTCCCAGCCTTAGCATTGGCCAGAACAGGAAAAGGGTAATTTTACCAAAATACAACTTCCGTTTGACTCTTTCAAAGTAAAGGCTTGTGCAAATCCGTTAACCATTATTTGGTAAATACAAAGTTAGAGATAAAATAATGGCAAGCTCAGAGACGTATTGGCACCATTGTAAATAGAAAAAAAGAGGAGTACATTTCCACCAAAAAAAGAAAATGAAATTTTGAGATTCATTTCAACATCTTTTGAGAAAGAACTTGGAGATTTCTATGTTTGAAAAGTAAAAAATTTGCTAGAAAACGAGAAATTTTGAGATTGATCTCAGAAATTGAGAAAAAACCTTGGAAATTTCCAAATTTCTGAAGTTGAATACGTGGAAATTTCCAAGTTTTTCTAGAAAATTTCTGAGATTTTTTTTTGGCAGAAATGTGATAAATCTATAATATAAGAGTTTCATTTCTAAGTCGAGTGACAAAATATGTTATTCTATTTTCTGATATCTACCACTATTACTTCACAAGAAGCTAAAAGTGACCTTTCATACTTTCTTGAACATGTTTGAATTCTGTTGCACAAAATCATTCTTCACAATAACATTTTATTCTGCTCAATTCTGCCTATTTTGAACTCCTTTTAGAAAAAGTTGTTTTAAGGCTATATCACTTTAAATATTTTGGGTTGGTTTTGGGTTGGAAGGTAACCGGACTGAGCTTGGCTAGAGTTGATAGGTAACGGCACAGTGCCTGAGGATTGTAACTAAGCAATTGGGAAGTTTTTGAAATGCCTCATTATCCACACATCAGAATCAAGTTGGTCAAGTTTTTTTTTTTTTTTACCCTGCGTTGTTTTTAGAGGTGGTTGAGACCCAAATGGAAGTAGAAAAATGTGCAAAATATAAATTTTGTATAATAGGTCCCCTTTAAATCTTGTCTTCTTTTCCATCTCCTAAAAGGAAATGTCTCTTCCACAAAATAATTTAAGATCACAACATATATTCATGCACATTAAAGCATGTAACTTTTTATTTTTTTTTACATATTTGTTCAAACTGTCACCATGTTGACAGTTTATGAAACAGATAATCTGTGATGAGATCAATCCCCTCTACCTGAGCTACTATTGTCAGAAGAAATGTACCACTTCTGACCAAAAACAACCAATCAGATTCAGGAGGTGGGCCTTAGCGTTGTGAATCACTTCATGTACTCGATGCTAAATGTGCTACCATCTGGCCATTACAGGAAAACCATTTATCTGCCACCATTGGTGGCTATGCTAACTAGCCTTAGCATTCACAACAAGATCTGCCGATCTTGTTGTGAATGCTCAGTGGTAGCTGAGAGAAAAGGGGGATGGGCAGCGCTACACAAGATTGTGATTGACAGCGCCAAGACCCGCCTCTAATTGGTTGTTTCTAGTTGGCACTGGGAGAAGGCAGAGGAGCTAAATTTTTTTCACAGATCTGTCTCAGACAATATTGTTACAACATGGTGACGGTTTCATCAAATATGTAAAAAAATATATATATATGTATATATCTATATATATTTATAAGAGGTACTGGAGCTTTAAGAGTGAGTGAAACTTCTCATTAGAGCTTTATAATTTACTCAGTAAATGATGCAAGACAGAAAAAGGACTTTTATTATCACCAGCTGTAAAATGAATCCAGAGCAGAATAAAAGCTTCACATGTTGTAAAGTTTGGTAACAAGATACAATCTTGTGCTGCGGCTGTTAAAGACAATAAAACTCAAAGATCTGAAGCATGTTTTGCTTATTTACCAATAAAAGAGATGGAAAGAATTTGAAAAATCAAAAACATCTCTTGATTTATGTGTTAATGTTCTCTTTTCTATTTAGTTTTTTAGTGTAAATGGTAAAAAAATGGAAGCATCTGCAGTGAGTTTGCTGGGATTATTTGTATTCTCCCCAGACTCCCACAGTCTTTCTGTCCCACTCCGATGTGGACAGACACTTGACAAAGAAATGTCCCAGATCGTGCTTGGAGATGGCTCGTCCTTTCAGCATATTTTCTGTCGCCGAGTAGCGCTCCGTCAGAGGAAGGTCGCCTGCAGAAAACCCAAACAAGTTACTTTTTATTAGTATACAGAAATAAAATCCTATCATTTAAAGGAGGAAAGTTACTGCTAAATACTTGTTTTCTACTGACTAGCAATGTGAGGAGGCATGACAGCCACGTAGTCGAGCCCGGATGTTTTCAGAACCGTGTACATCCGGTCATGATCCTCCGTCACTGGGACCAGACGAGGCGGGACTTTGGCGCGATCCCACAGGAGGAACGCTGGGTGGGAAATAAATGGGATGATGTGATAAATATAAAAATTTAAATATCATGTTTGTCATGTTAAATGAAAAACATTTAACATTTATTTACTAATAAACGGCCTCTTTAAGCCTCATACCTGACATGCAGCCGATGACTTTGCGGATTCCTCGTGCCTTCATGGCCTCCACGATGTTCTTGGTGCCTTCAGACATCATGGTGGTTGGGCCTAATCGGCAAAAATACCATCAGTCTGTTACTGCAATAGTATATATATATATATATATATACATATATATATATATATATATATATGTATATATATATATATGCACACTGCTCAAAAAAATAAAGGGAACACTCAAATAACACATCCTAGATCTGAATGAATGAAATATTCTCATTGAATACTTTGTTCTGTACAAAGTTGAATGTGCTGACAACAAAATCACACAAAAATCATCAATGGAAATCAAATTTATTAACCAATGGAGGCCTGGATTTGGAGCCACACACAAAATTATATAAATCTGAGCTTAAATGTGTAAAAACAGATTTTTCGCAGATCTTTTTTTCTTTTCTTTTTTCTTTTTGCAAAAATTCAGCAAAGATGAACACTGTGTGACTAAGCAGACGTTTTTCTGTACAAGGATAAATAAATTACAGGATGGACCTTGGGGAACCCCTCATGTCATTTTCATCTACTCTGTTGAAAAGTTACCTACTGGCACAAAGAAGTCCCTTTTCTTTAGATGAAATTCAAAATAGTCAGAGAGTCTGTGTTGGAATATTATCTTACGTAAACCAAAAGGTCGAAGGTCACCCGTAGTGACTAACTTGCAGTATTATACCCTGAAAACATCTTCCTGGACAACTAGAAGTGTCATAAACTGGAAGTGTCATAAAATAAACTTGTTGCAAGAAAGAATTGCACAATGTGAAGAAAAAAATGCACACTAACCAGTTCATGGAGGAAAAAAAACGTTTCAGTAGGAAATGTTTCAGCTGAACAATCAAAAAGAGAAAAAAAAATCATCATTTACAAGAAAAACATTCTTTGACTTTCTCATCTAATTTTCTATCCTGTTTGACTTCTAAAATATTTCAGCAGTTTAACTCTTTTTCCATTTTTGTCCTACAAATTCTACCAAAAACTTACATGAAAATAATTCAAAAATTAAAATCTGTAAAAATTCAAATTGGTACATAATTATAATAATTAAAATATATATATATATTTCAAGAGGATATATTTGTTATATTAAACTTTAAAATGAAACTCTCCTCCAGTTTTTTGTTGTTGTTTTGTTTTGTTTTCTTTTGCCGGTAAACTGTCTAAAGTTATTTAGGGTTCTATATTTGTTTCTGTGTGAATTCTTGCATTTTTTTTTTTTTTTTTTGCAATTCTTTCAGTTTGGCATGATTTTGCCTAAAACCATCTCACGACCAGCCTCTTCGGTCAAATGGTTATTTTACGTCTTGTTACAATTTCAACTCTTTTGTAATCTGACATTTTGTCTGGCAAAATTCTTTATTAATAAACAAAGAGTGATAAGATTATCCCAGTTTTTAACATTTTTAAAATCTGACTTCTAACTAATCTAATCCAATCTCTGAAATATATTTAAACATATGAATACCTGACTGAAATATTAATGGAAAATATTTATTCCCTTGTTTACTTTTATTATTATTATTTTAATCAGTTGTGCTTTTGTGTTCCCATTTCGGGCTAAAAGCGCTGCGCTCTCTCTCTCTCTCTCTCTCTCTCTCTCTCTCTCTCTCCCCAGAGCTTATCAAGCGTTGCCATGGCGACTGTTGTGCATTGCTCGGTAGCGTTACTAAGATTTTTAAATATGTGGTTCATTCATCATGTAGATTATAAAAATCTCCAATAACACAGAAAAACGTCGCTACATTTATTGCTAGTTGCTATATAGGAAAAAAAAAGTCGCTATAGGGTTTTGAAAAATCGCAAAGTGACAAAGTGGAAACTTCTCGCCAGTAACGCTCATCCCCACACTCCGCCATTCCTATTGGCTCCGCCCACTTTTCTGAAATTGTTCAAAATTTGCCAGAGGGCGGGGCTTAGCTTTCAGAGCGGGGCCAGCTACACTTTAATCATGGAAGTCTTCAAACAAAGGTTTCTCCACACCTTTCTCTCATTTATGGATACAAATATTTCTGATTTATTATGAGAAGCCTTACTGAGGTCACTCCTGGTCCCCAGGATGATGATGACTGCGTCCTGGCCTTCCAGAGTCTTCCTCACGTCGTCTTTATTCAGGACGTCACCCACCACCACTCTGGACGCCTTGTGGTCCGCCGGCAGCTTGGATGCGTCCCGCACCAGAACGGTCACGCTGTATCCTGGTGAAAAACAAAACAAAAAAGGAAACAATTAAAATCAGAAACGGTCAGTCAGGTATTTACTGACGCTGCTGATCCATTCTGACCGAGTTTGAGCCAAAAATGTCTCTAGATGCCAATAGCTTCACTTTAGTCAACTGTAAACTTGTGTAACAAAAAATCGAAAAAGACGTTTAATTTTACCAGTAACGCCCCAAGAATCCCGCCCTTTGTGTTCAGGCGAGATAGAGAACAGCTTTCTACTATCTCCTTATTATGACTCGGCAAAACGCCGACCTAACGGTTAACATGACTCAGCAGATTTCACGGTGGGCAGAAGGAAATGAAAATGCTGCTAAAATGACACTTTTTTCATCACATGACACACGTTTGTGAATTTACAGCATCCTGTAAAATGCTTGTAGATCTTAGGACTCACATTTGTAAAAAATAAATAAATAAACAAATAAATAAATGCTTACATAATATATGTGCAACCTGATTGGTTCAGAAAGTAAAGTAGATCGAGCTAAAATATATTTTCAGTTCCTATAAGTCAAGTGAAAGTTTACTTCACACTTAATTTAAAATGCAAATCAGTTAAATATTATTATATTGTGAAAATGTTTAGCTTTTCCAAGCATTTCTATTTGAACTTTAGTTTTTTATTTGTTCCATTAGAGAAGCAAAATTCTTATTATTTTTAGTGAGACAAAAAAAATTACAAGCACTATTAATGTATTTTTTATCTTATTTTGTATATATAACAATGTTTGTATCTGAATAGTAACTGCTTATTATATTATGTTAAAATTAATCTTTAAAGGAAAATAAATAGGTTTCTGAGATTTTTATGAACTGTATTTTAAAAAAAAGTTCCGTTCACAGACGCTGACGCACTTTTGAGTGGAAAACATGAGATAAGTAAACAAACCCCAGCAGCCTGTTTAATAAACATCCACACGACCTCCGTCATTCCCGGTCGCTTCTCCCCGCAAAGCTCACCTGCAGCCACGGCTTGCGGCAGCGTCGCCAGCCCGGTCATTCCCGTGGCTCCAAATATCGCGACATTCTTTATGGACTCCGACATTATTTGAACTAGACGAGATTACGACACAGCAGCTATCTGACCGAAGAAAAGCAAGGTTTAATGTTTAAAAACATGAAGAAAGGCGTTTTATAAAGTCCTACAGAAACACTTCCGCCGCACAGACTCCGCCCTCCTGAAGATTTAAAGGAGCCGCGCTGATTTTCCCCTCCTCATTAACTTTTATTAGACCATTATGATCATATTTAGTAGAAAACGTTTTTTCTGCAATCTTAAAACTGACTGTCTTTTTACAGTTTGGAATCATCACTAGAGAGGAAAAACAGTTCCGAGACCAAGCCGGCCCAAGGCATAAAAAAACAATGCACTGAACCTCTAGTCTTTTAAAACTGTAGATCTAAAAATGTTTAGATTTGTCTGTCAAATTTAAGATTTAGAGAATCTGGCAGGTCTACTTTTTAAATGTATTAATTATTAATTTGTAAATGTTAGATTCAAAATAATTATTTATGTTGAAGATGTAGCTACAAACTTAATATTTAGCCAGAAAGCTATATGTTTAAATAACAAGCTAAATCATATCTCCAAACAAAGTATTGAGTTTTAAAGCCAAATTTCAAGCTCCAAACTAAATTCTTAGCCTCTTACCAGCTAAGTAGTTCATAAACATGTAGCTTCAAACAATTTAGTTAAAAAGCTAAATATTTAACTTGGCAACTAAATATTTAATTTATGTGTTGAAAACTAGAAGTCAAATTTTTACTTTTGAAACTGAAATTTCCCATTTTTTTCCTTGAAGATTTCTGAGATTAATCTCAAAATTTCTGAAAAATTTTCTAGCAAGTTTTTCACCTTCAAATTCAGAAATTTCCTACTTTTTTCTCCCTATATTTCTGAGATTCTCGAATTTCTCAAAATGCTATTGCTAATTTTCCACTTTGAGTTCTTTGTTTGTTTGTTTTTAATTGTGAGCTTTTTGGCGGTGTTCTGTCAGATCAGCATACGTTGTCAGATAGTCATACGCTTAGCTCAGACATCTATACGCTGTTATTACCATATGATTTTATTTAATTAGCAACATAGAATCATGACGTAGATCATCATACACTTTAACAGTTATATGGCATCCTGACTTAAGTAGGTTAATGAGTTTTACACGGCCTGTGTGTAGTTGACTGCAGCTGCAGCCAGACCTGCTTTAAATACACTTTGAAACCCACGACAACGCATGTATATCTATATAGTTATCATATTATAAACAATTTAATGACTTATTTTCATCATAACTTGTTGCGTATGCTGAACTGACAACTCCCCTGACGGTCGGACTTCTTAATGCGCATGCGCGGGCATGCGTACTCACTGCATGCATGCTATCCTGACAGTGTATGGCTATCTGATAGAACAGCGGTCATTTTCTCAATTTTGTTTTCTATTTTTAAGACCCATATACACACTGACAATATCTGTGTGTTAAAAAAAAAGGGGAAAAAAAAGAGGATTTCATGTGAAGCGCGCCCTCTGGTGGCTGCTGGTATAATTGTACTATTCTCTCTCTCTCTCTCTCCGCACTGATGCTGCTATTTCTCTCCAGCATCACCGGCGGAGAGGAGGAGGAGGAGGAAGAGGAGGACGGAGCGGCTGTGTCAGGTGGAAGCGGAGGACCTCTATGGATATCATCATCGCCCTCCACCGGCTCTCCACCGACTGCAGCTCCCGGCCGGCGTCTCCCGCTGCTGCGGCCGCATTGTCCCCGCGCCGCACGCTCCGTGCGTTTGTCCCGATGAAGCGTTTCCTGCGGTAGAGGGGAAGACGGAGCCTCCCCCCAGCATTCATCCCCGCTCCGCTTATCGATCCAAACCCGAGCAAGCAGCAGTCCGAGGGCGAATCTAACGGTAAGGCCCCAACATTTCACCGCGTGGCTTTTTTAAAAATATATATATTTTAATTCTTATTTTTACTGTGTCATTCCTTGCGTGAGAGGAAGGACTCTTGGTGCGGGGTGTTTTTTATTGCAGGGAAGCCGGCCTGCATTTGGGTGCAGGTTACCGCAGTGATCCGGTGGACTGGACGCGCTGTTTGACGTGTTCACACACATGTGTTACGTGATCCACGCGTGGAAATAATTCACACGCGTTGGCCGGCTGTTTTTGATCGTCTTATTTATGAATAGAAGAGATTGGGGAGCGGAATGGCGGCCTAGTTCGTGGAGTTTTGTCGTGTTGCTGCATCTTTTTGGGCTTCTTTAAGGCCCTCAACTTGCTGTCGTGCTCAGTGTGATACTTTATATTAGTTTGGTATCAACTATTGGACATCGTCTTGCAGCACAAACAGCGTGAGCAAACGGTTAACAGCAGCGGTGTCCAAGGTGTGGTGAGGGGACCATTTCCAACCCAGGCACTGATTTTGTGTGGCTCATGAAACAAATTTTCACCAGGAGACTTTATAATTACTTAATCAAATTAATTGTTATAGAGAAAATATTACAAAATGTTACAAACATGCAAAGTAATTAAACTAACTAATTAAGCTGTCAATATTATGTAAAGTCAAAAATTTTTTAGCATTATATCACGGAACACTGCAAATACACAAATAACTTTCTGAGATTTATCAGCATTTCTGAAGAAACGCAAATATCTTAGCACACTTGAAAAAAGATCAAACTAACTTACAAGTGACTGTTCAGGAGGAAAAGGAGCTTCCATGTACTTTTTTGATAAAGTACATGTTCCATTAGTAGATTATTATTCCCTTATAATAATTAAGGAATAGCTGACTTACAACAAGATACTATATGTAGCTGAAAAGCTACTTGTAAGTTATTTTTGTCTTATTTCAAGTGTAATAAGACATTTGCACTAGAAAATATATAAAATACTTGGTAAGATTTTGTGTTTTTGCAGTGTATAATGTTAACCCTTCATCAAAAACAGACCTGGAGTGTTGCTTTGATTCTTTTATGCATGTTTGAGGAATCATTAAAATTTCAGCCCATTTCCCCAAAACTCCTCTTTCCACCTCAAAGAGTGTGCCATGCCCGCTCCTCCAGACTAGCGGCAGCAGCAATTAGCAAACACCTGGAGGAACTGGGAGTGATGACCATTTAAACCAACCACTTCTCAGTCCAGTGCTCCTAAGAGTGGTTGTTAATGGCATAATGAGGAGCATTGTTGTGATGGTTGAAGTTTGTGAAGGCAGAGTTTCTGAAAGAGCAGTAACTTCTTAAAGAGACAGCAGCCCAATTTTAAGGCGCCAAATTGCAAAGTCACATTTCTTTTTAAGTCGTGAAGCTTTCTTACAGCAACTAAAAGTAACATAGTTACCTGATTGTAATTATTCAAATGGATATGTGAACGCCAAGTGGACCAGAAAATCAGGAAGTGGACTATGGCGCAGGGCATTCTGGGTAAAAACAACCACAAGAAACATGCTAGCTTAGCACTAGCGGGAGAAAAATCACTTGTGGTCTTTAGCCAAAAACTAAAGAGAAATCCTACAACCGCTAAAACCGGATGCTACTCCATTTTTGTTTACATTTTGTGAAGAAGGAATTTGAACTCAGGGTCTTCTTCAGAGGTTTTTGTGTAATTTTCTTCAGTGGTTCTTGTTGCGGTGCCCCCACAGGCGAGGAGGGGAAAGTGAACCACAGCAGCTGAAAATGTAACAAATGTTGCAACTTTGGTCTCAGTCAAACAGTCGACTGAACTATCAGCTGGGAAAAAATAAGCTGCTATTGTACACTGCATACAGCGCTAACCAGCTGACCAAACGTGCTGGAGCTCAGTTTTTGGTTGCTAGGTAACAGGGTGGAGTTCTGCTGGGGTTGCTAGGTGACTGGTTTTAGAAGCAGTTGAAGCCCAAATGGGAGCACAAACACTTGCAAAATGTGAATTCTGATTGATATTTCCCCTATGAAATTAGACCAGTTGATGTCAATGAGAAAATGACATCAACTGGTCATTAAACAAATTTAACCTGTTGTTACATTTATTTAGTTTGGGCCAAGATGTGTTGCTTTTTGACACTTTTCAGCCTACTTCATGTTGCCAGACAGGTTCTGTTTTAATAATTTTCTGATTTTACAAATGTGGCTCCAAAAATATTTAGTCAGTCGTCCTTAAGATGAAAATCTCTGGATGTTGTTTGATTCTATAGGAATCTCTGCAATGTTTGTGGTTGATTGGATTAAACTTTTCTGTCTCACCGGGTCAGAACTGGGCGTGTTCTGCTGCTCTTGTTTACAGACGTTTGTTTTTCTTTTTACTCTGCTGAGATGAAGTGAGAGAAAGTGACTCAGTGCAGTGTGTAAAATGTGTCAAAGTTAAAGGATCTGGTGCTTGTTTGTGAAGCAGACAGAAAGCTGCAGCTGTTTTAGAAAGATGATGGAGGATTATTTGGGTTCGGATCAGGAAAAGGATTTAAAATTATTATTCTCATCCTCACCACTGTGTCAATATTTCTTCTTGTATTGATGTAATCCACAGAGAGCTGGTTTTTAACCAACTTCAGGCTTCGATCCTGCAGCTAAATTTGACCTTTAAGGTTATTGGCACCAAAAGTGATGAGAGCTCAAACTAAACGGATCCTAAAAACTCAAGATGGATGGAAAAGAAACAATCCTAAGATTTTATCATGATTTATTACTGGAGGGACAGAAAACTAACAAATAAACTGACCTGCAAAATATTCATACCTACTGAAACTTTGCACATCTTGTGTTTCAACTTAAAATGGGCAATACATTTAAGTGATTTTGTAGACCATACCTTAAATATTCCAAAGAAAATGCGGAGCAGCCAATCCAGAAGTGGCATACCAGTAGAAAAAAAAAAGTTTCTCAGTGAAAAGTTTTTTTACTTGAGTGAAATTAGTTTATTTCACCAAACTGAAATGGAAACACTTTTTTTTGCATCATTTGAGTCACATGGTCAACAACAGGATGTTACTACTGGCGGAAACCACAAAGGAGAAAACAGGAAACGGCATGTTTTTAATGACTTATCATGTGAACGAACTCATTTACGTGTGATTTTAATTGCGTTATTCATTTAATGGAAAAATCGCAATTGTGAAATTGTGTTTTGTTTTTCTTTTCCTCATTAGCTGCGTTTCCATTGACCATATAATTGTGCAATTTATCATTTTGAAAATAAATTTGAAAAACGATTTTGAAAAACTCTCAATTAATAAAAGTTTTGACAGTAGTAAGACGAGTTTTTTTTGCTTATATTAAAATTGGTTTATTTTGCAAAACTGTATTGGAAACATTTTTTTCACATCACAAGAGTCACATGATCAACAACAGGACTGGCAGAAACCACAAAGAAGGAGACAGGAAGTAATGGGAGGATGATGGTGCAGCGTTTTTTTGTTTTGTTTTTTAATTCACCAAAACGATATTAGTGGAATATTGATAAATTTTCCCAACATTTGTACTGAAAACGCTGCTCATATGTTCCTGAATTTGATCCTGGAGTTCTGGAGACTGGTGAACTTTTTTTACTTAAAGTTTGACTTAGACTGAACTGTATGAATGCTTATTGATGGAAACAATGGTGGCTCGTTTCTGTCTGGTTCCTGTTAGACCTTACAGACATAAATCAGCTGTCTGTGACTGATTAAAACTGGCAGCTGTCGCTCTTTCTTCACTCTGTTCATCCTGGTGAAACATTCCTCTCTTTTTCTTCCCTTTCTCCTAATTCTCTTTATTTAATCTCCCTTTTCCGTGGTAGTTTTTTCTTTTAATCTCTATTCTCCTCTCCCTGTTTTTGTCCCAGCCTCCCTCCAAGTGTTTTCTGTCTCGGCTGATTAAGTCTGCATCCCTCCTTCTTCCTCTTCTCCTGCAGCATATCTCTAAATTTAACCTCTAAATAAAAACTGATGGTCAAATCCGTCTGCCTTATTCTGAGCTGCTCCAGGATCTTGGTGCTGTAGAAAGTCCGTCTCACATCTGAACAGTTTATCATTAAACAGGAGATGCATTTACATCAGCATCTGATGCAGAAGTATTAATACCTCTTTAAAGTATTTCAGTGAGATATATTTTGTTTTTCTTTGGCTGTAGACCAAGTTTGTTAACTTTGAAAACGTTTAGCATACTGAGCTTCTCCTAAATAAATGTTTTCACAAATACTTTGCACCTCTTTTATAACATTTTGAGTTTATTTAGTCCATAATAATTAATTATAATAATTAATTGAAAACATATCATTTATTTGGCTGTCTGTAAACTTTTAGCTGAATAAAGTTTGACATCGGTGTTGAAATTAAGAAATGCACATGTAGACGTTTGTATTCATGCTCTTATTTTGAAGTCCATTTACACAGCAGATCTGTTTCTCCTCTATATGTTCACACTTTTTTTAGTGTGTGTTAGCAGAACTAGAGCTTTAGGGCGAATGCAGCTAACATTTTAGCTAGCAGTGCTAACTACTGGTTTTTATTCACCTGAAATGCAGCCAAAGGTGCAGCAAAACCAGATTCATGTTTGATGCATTAAGAAATTTAAGAAATTTGAACGTTCTGTACTTGAAAAACTACCATTGCTTATTCTTTTCACATTTAAAATGTTTCTAGCCACCATTGTTACCAACATGGCAAAAACGGGTTCTCAGATATCTTAAGGGTGTTTCCACACCTGATAGTCTGATAGACTTGGTTCGATTTGGGACCAAAGTTGCAACATTTGCTGCTGTCCTCTTTTCACACTGAACTGTGTCAAACCTGTTCCCCCCTCATGCCCAAGCATTTGTTCCCCCCTCCAAATGCTTGGGCGCTGCTCCAAGCATTTGAACCGAACCAGAGTTCGCTTTAACCGAACCCAGACCGAGGTTTGCTTTTGTCTTTTGGTCTCCATCAGACAAACGAACTGGACTCTGTAGACAAACAGGAGCTGGATCAAATCGGTCTGAACAGGGCTGGTGGGAACGCACCATAAATCTCACAGAAAACCAGCGACTGTGAACACTGGGCACAGTAAATTTTGGCAGCTAGACGGTTCCACTGCAGCATTTGGTGACCAAAAGAGTTTTCTTCAAGGGCACCAGCTGCTTCAGCGTCTTATGAACTGAAAACATCCGAGTGTTTGTCTTTGCGGTGACTTGTTGGCTCTAAAGAACAACTTTTTACGGCGAGGCGAGCAGGACAGTGGCGATGGAGTGAGAGGACGGATAATAAAGGTGTGTTATTGGGGGTTTCATCATGATGTGACGTAGTTTCCTTACTAAGAGCGGCTGCATCAGCAGACGAGGCGATAGTAACGCTCATCTTCATCATGTGGTTGTTTTGGTCCAGTCTCAAGGTTTTGTTGTTTTGTGCTTTGTCAGATTTTTATCTCTTATTGATGTTTTTAAATAATTGTTTCTATTTACCTCTTACTTATAAATTATTCAAGCATTAAAAAGCTTCTGTAGCGTGAACTATGGTGCTGGTGCTGCTTGACTGGAGACTGCTCTAAAAGCAGACTACAACGCAGGGCATTCTGGGTAAATGCGACCAAAACAAACTTGCTGGTTTAGCGCTAGCAGGAGAAATTACTTGTTGGTCTTTTACCAAAGACAAAAGAGAAATCCTTCAACTGCTAAAATCTGACGCCACTCCAATTTTATTTACATTTTGTGACGAAGGAAGTTGCGCCCAGTCTCTTCTTCTGAGGTTTTTGTGTCGTTTCTTGCAGTGGTCCTTTCTGCAGCGCCCCTTATGTCCCAGGCGAGGAGGAGAACAAGTTCACTTCAAAAACACCAAATTTTACCAACTATTTTAGTTTAGTTTCTAGTGCAATTATCTTAGTACACTTAAAATAAGACAAACCTAACTTACAAGCAGTTTTTCTTCATGATTAGGAGCTTGATTTAAATAAATAATTCCTTAATACTTCCCGACTCAGCACAGAAATGGATAACCAAACACAAAATCAACCTTCTTCTACACAGATCTCATGAAATGTCAGGAGAAGATCTGGATGTAAACAATAAAAAAGGAAGTAGAAATGTCGGGTTGGATTTCACCTCTTTCTCCAGGTGGCCGCCATCTTTAATCTCTCTCTGGTTTGTAGGACGGCATCGTAAGAGAAACGTTGTTTACTCAGAATGAGCACTTTGTTTTCCCCCACAGTGGTTCCAGTGGGTTTGCGTGATTACACTTCAGATGCTTTCAGCAAAACAGTCTTACAGAATCCGCTGGATTAGAAATAAATACCTGCTTTCCAACATTTTTGTGCTGAAATTGTATTTAGGGCTGCAACTATCAGCGGTTAACACAACAGTGTCTTCTGACTTGTTCTACTTTAAGTTGAGATATTTAATCTAGGAGTAAACAGATATGAAGTATGTCATTTTTCCATGTATTTTAGCTAAAAATGAAAACAAAGGGTTTTTATCTGTTAGAGCACCTGCACACTTAGTATTAGGATAAATATTTATTTTTATTGCAGTAGCATTATCTCAAACTGAAGATTGTTGAAAGGTACAGCTTTTAATTGGAGCAAAATTGTACAAGAGAAAATATATTTGTCAGGGTGATTTTTTTTTAAATTGGAGATAATCTGTGTTGGAGCTAAATATTAGTTAGCTTGCTAGCTAATATTAGGAAGATAACTAATATTATTATTAGTGTTATTTATAATAATATTTACTTTATTTAGTCTGGAGCTATGAACATATTTAACTTGCTAAATAAATATTTGGTTGGAACTAAACATTTATCTTGCTAATTAAATATTTAGTTTCAAAGTGTTACACTTATTAATGAATAAAATGTCAAAGATTACTGAAAAATTAACTTTTCTTTTTTTCATGAGAGGCTAAATAACCTAAATTGTTGCTGTTCTTTGTAAACAGCACCCATAGCTTAGCATCTAAGCTAACCACTCCAGTCTCTGCTGAAAAAAGACATGAGAAATATTACCCTATTTTTTAAAGTTTTTATTTAATATTTTTTCTATCTATTTTTTTGCTTAAGAAAAGCAAAGCATTTGTGGTTTGTATGAACTTTATTTTGTACTTTAAAAATGCTTTGCATAAACTGAATAGTTTGTGAAATTTGCTAATAAATGCTGCAGTTAAAGCAGTCTCTTAGCTCTGCTATAAATGTGAAAAGTGAGTATTTCTAACCAACTTACCACCTTTAAAGCTGATTTAAAGATGGACTTTGTTCATGATTTTATTGATCTGATTGAAGTTTGAGGTTTAATTATTTTCTATTATTGGCATCTAGAGAAAGACTTTGGGTTTCAGTCACTTTTGTGTCTCCAGTTGTTTTAAGTGTTTTGTGGCTCTAGTGGCCTTTATTCATTAGCAGCTCAACGGGGGAAGGGCAGACATGCAGCCTGTCCATAAAACACACCTGATCTACCACTGAGCCGCTTTGTTGGGATTTTCTGTCACATTATGAGGAATCTCTGTGCAGAAATTAAACATCCCATGTGTTATTGTGGACACCCTCAGTTTGTTATGCCTCGTTTCTCACTAAACCTCCTTCACCAGATGTCCATCAATCACTCAGAGCTAGAGGGACTTCTCCAGTGTTTGTGTGTGTGTGTGTGTGTGTGTGTTATCCCCTTTAATTATTGGACTCAGCTGTGCAAGAATCATTCAGCCTCAGGCAGGAGTTGACGCCACGTCTGAACATCCTTGTTTCTCACCACATAAAATCGAAACAATAATGTAATTCTAAAAATATACACCAATATGAATCACATTAAGCAGAGAAACATGCATGGAGGACTGATTTAGAAACCACCGGTCCAACCTTTTACACCACATGCGTCAAACATGAGGTTCAGGGGCCAAATTTTACTCTAAGCTTCCTGCCCGATCATGACCTCTTGACCCCTGATGTGATGCTTTTGGTCAGTAGAATCAAGGCCTGTAACGTACTAAATGATATCATTCTGCAGCTTGACACAGATTCTGGCCAGAAGCTTCTTCTTCTGTGGTGTCAGAGAAACATGGAGGTGTTGAGCTGCAGAGGGAGAGACTTATTAGGACTTTAGTTCCTGTGAAGCATGAAATGTCCCGGCCAGAAATAACTCTGCTCTCCTTCGTTTTGGCCTTTAGGCTTTTGTTTCACGCAGAATTACCAGTTCCACAAAAACGTGTGAGAATTTAATTTAGTTGTGACTTGACTGATGTCCTAGTTCAAGTAGAGCTGGGCGAAGAAACGATAACATATATGATGGGGAATAAATGTATCGGCTAAGAGAAGTACCTGTGTTGTTTCAGATGTGCTTGTGCGTCTGATTTGTGTGCGTACCGGAAACACAACACAAAGGTTCCTGCCTGAGATTTTTGTGTGTAAAAAAAATAACTATAAGAAATGAATACTGTTCACCATTTTAACACGTTAAAAATCGATGTAATTATTTGTGTCCATAAGTGTCCATAAGATAAAATTCAGTTCAAAAATACTTTATTGATCCCAAAGAGAAATTAAATGTTGTAACTCATTTTAATTCAAATTTTTACGTACTTTTAAATAGTAGAGGCTAAAAATATAGAATTAAAACTCAGTAATATAAGATAATTACTGTTAATTGCCATATTTAAAAAAACAATAAAAATTCAGTTAATTCAAGCACATTTGACAGAGTAAATAAAAGAATCAGAAACATTAAAATAGGCAATTAAGCAAATTAAAAAAGAACAAATTAAGTAAAAAAAAAGTTCTTCCAGACGTAAAAACGTACTGTACTCTTGAAGCAGTTTGTGCCGTTTTGTATTTTTAAAAACTTGAAGTGAAACAGATTAAGCAGCGTATCTGTGCTGCTGCCTTTCATCACATTTATTAGCTCCAGTTTGCAGCTTATTTCTCCTGGTGTTCTCTTTCACTGGCCTCAGTTACTGCAGTCCCTCGTCTGCCTGATCATCAGATAGAAAGCTCCGTAATGCTTCGCTGTTTTTCTCCCCGGGGAAGACGGCTAAGTGCTCCACAGCCCCGCCTCCCCACAACTCACCCACCATGCTGACATTTCCTTACTGGCCACCGGGTCGCTTTTGTGCTTCAAGGGACACAACAGCAGCAAACATCAGGCTGTTATTTATTGTTTTGCTCTGAAGATGCTGGAAAAAGGGAAGAGATGACCCATAAACTCATGAAACTGTGAAATGAGGCATCAAATTTATGGGCATCTTGTCACAAAATGGGTTAAATACTATGACGACGTATTAGGATCATTGTTGACAAAAAACAACAAAAAAGGGAGTAAATTTCCACAAGAAAAAATAATAATAAAAAGGAGATTAAACTAAAAACAATTCTTGCAAATACAAGGAAATATCTGAGTTTAAAAAGTCAAAATGTTTGCTAGAAAAAAGTCAGAAATTCTGAGATTAATCTCAGATATTTTACTTAAAAGATGTGGAAATTTCAGGGTTTCAGAAGTAGAATTTTTTGAGTTTTGAAACTTCAAAATTTTGAGATGAATCTCAGAAAATTTTTGGAGAACCAAGAAAAGTTTCAGGATGTAAAACGTCAAAAAGATTCCTAGAAACAACTCCGAAATTTTCCAGAAAAAACTTGGAGATTTCTAAATGTTTCTATTATATTTGAACCTTTTCAAACTCAAAAATTTCTAAGTTTGTTTTCTAGAAATTTTTCAAGATGAATCAAAAAAAAATTTTTTTTTACTTTTTTAGCAAATTTTTAACTTTTCAAACTCAAACATTTCCATGTTTTTGGTCATAAATTCACTCCTTTTTTTCTAAGTACATTGGCCGTAATATGCTGTCATGAAATTCAGCTTATCCACTGAGCTTTTAACAATGTTATCCTTCTTTTGCTGCAAGAAGCATAACCAGAAAAGCCCTTATTGTATTAATAAACCTTTACTTTCTATAAAACCTGCTCCAATATCAGAAAAGCTGTTATATTTGTAATTTTCACGTCTTGTGAAAGTTTTGATATAAATGAGGATGTAGCAGGTCAGAAGGTGATGTGTGTTCAATATTTGCATTTAAAATAATCTGTCCCTTCCCCCATTTGGCCTGCATTTGACAGGAATTGGTAAAAATATAGGATTTAATTCCCAGTGGGCCCCACCATGCATAAAACACATGTTCCCCCCGGTGGAAGAAGCAGCACGTTTTTCAGTCCTGCTAATCTCAAAGAACAAACAGAGACTCTAGTTTTTTTTTCTCTCCAAAAATGTATTAAAATTTAATGACGCCCTCAACACACTTATGGGATCCATCATAAATAAAGATGCACAGATACAGGATTTTTAAATTACGACGACTAGCCATTCGCTTAAAGGACAAATATAAAGTAAAATTCACATTATGCATGTTTTTGTTCTACTAAAGTTTTTACTGCTTAAAAATAACAACCAGCCATGTTTTGGCAATAAAAACGGCTGGTTTTTATCCAGTCTGGAAAATGAGCCATTTCAAAAAACAATGCAAAGTAATCAGCAGGCACTTCCCTGTTACCCAGCAACCCCAGCAGAGCTCCAGTTGTTACCTAGCAACCCCAGCAGAGCTCCACTTGTTACCCAGCAACCCCAGCAGAGCTCTACTCGTTACCTAGCAACCCCAGGACAGCTCCACTCGTTACCTAGCAACCCCAGGACAGCTCCACTCGTTACCTAGCAACCCCAGGAGAGCTCCACTTGTTACCTAGCAACCCCAGCAGAGTTCCACTCGTTACCTAGCAACCCAAACCGAGCTCAGATTTTAAGCTAGAATAAATTAAATATACTCACGTTACTGAAAAATAGATTTGGGCGACATGGCCTAAGAAGTTTATCATGATATGTTTTGGTACTATTGAGATAATAATAATAAAAATGATTTAAAAATATTTATTCTTTTTAACGTAACTATATGGCTGTGAATGCATGGCAGCATTAATAGGTACACACTGCTTTTGGGAAACATTTCCATTTGAAATTAGCTTCTTTATGACACCAGTTACTTTAAAAAAGTGGTTTATATCACAAAGTAATTGTATATTAATTGTTTCCAGTTTACAGATGTAAACGATGGAGAGAAAAGTAAAAAATAACATCAACCTTTTGTAATTTAAGTGAAATCGTTTAATTTCGTTGCTTATCTTTCAGAATCATTTTCTGACAGTAGTTACTGTTGGTTGTTTAATATTAATGAAACCAAATACAAATTGAATGTGATTAAATAGGTTATTATCATATAATATAAATGGTTTACTAAGTCAAAATACAGCGATTTCCTTCCAGGTGGGAAATGTTTGGGCTCATCCGGTCCTGTTTTTTAAAATTCAGAGTTTAGATCTGAATTTTTCCATGACTGCATGGAAACTGATGAACATCTGTTTTTTGTTGAAGTTATTTTCATCGCTCTGTTTTTAGCTGTCAGAGGACGCATCACTCGCCTCCATGTTTTTAACAAACATCAGAGAGATTTTATTTTTAGCGAAGCTGCGCTCTTTGATGCTTACATTTAGAAACTCTCCCATCTTAATGGACAAGAATCACCGTTTGTATTAGGACTGTGGGTCTTTATTTGAGGCTCATTTTTAAACTGTGAATCTTTAGTGAATGTTTCTGTGTATTTTTTATATTTTATCTGGTGGAGGTTAAATCCGAAGTTAGCAGGTGTTTGATATTAACAGCTTCTTACCTGAGGAAGCGGAGCGTCCATGTCTAAACATTGTACTAAAGTAAAAGTATAATTACTTCTACATATTTTGACTCAAGTGACAGTAAAAAAAGTAACAAGTACTGAAGCAGCTGATCATCATATCTGATGTAATCTGTGAAAATAATGTCATCAAACAGATACAAACATAACATTATGTGCAAATACTGGTATTCTAAAATAAATATTAGAAAACTATGATGAGTATTAAGCTAAAAAATATAAGTTATGTGAATAAAATCATACATTAATGAAGTAAAAATAATACAATAATAAATTAATATTATGAATAAAGTTGTAAAAATGAGAAAAGAGTCTCCTGTATTTCTGGAACATCTGAAGCAAATAATTAAAGTTCATAGATGCTCTTTAAAATGTGTTTTCTTTAAATGATGCAGTATATTTGTGTGGTTGTGGCCTGTGATGATGACTCTGACCCTCGGTGTGCCGCAGGGCGTCGTGCGCGATGGCTAATGCCTCTCCGGACCTGGACAATGCAGAAGCCCAGCGCCAGCTCAACAACAACAACCGACCAATCGGCTCCGGGTTCTGGGAGACCGAGTGCACCAGCGCCAAACTGTTCGAGTGCTCCCGCATCAAGGCTCTGGCAGGTCAGAGGTCAAACACACCCCTCACTGTCCGTACACGTACATCAGAAAACCTCTGGGCGGATAATTCTGATTCTTTAAATATCTGATCAAAACCAAATTATTATAAGTAAAATACCGACAGACATTATGGATTTATGTATCATTTGGTTTAAAACAGAGCTGGACAACATGGCTGAAAACTTATCACAATAAAGGCGTTTCATATTGATCTATATCAATAATTATTGATTAGTTTTTTTTTTGCTTTAAATATCTAAAAAAACAGCCAGACTGGTGGCGCTATTGTTCCTGTTTTATCCAGTTTTCACTTTATGAAGTTGATTTTTTTTATTTGTAAGCAGTTTTGAGGCACAGTTGGAAAACTTTAAACTGTCTGTCACCCAGCAGGCTGTTGCTAGGCAACCAAAGAGCTAGTGAGTTAGTTGATTCCACCAACCTAGCTTAGCAAGCAGCTAAAGTCCTTCCTCAACATTTCCCAGAATGCTTTGCGGTTCTGGATAGGAGTTCAGTGAATGTTCTATCAGATGTTTTATCTGTTAACCTTGTTACTGGTTTATTGTCCAGGTCCAATTTAAAATATTTTAACCTTAAAGAGATTTTAGGCCGTAATTCGGATTTCAGCGCAAACATCTAAAACCAAGTGTTAAGCAACCGGTGGAAGATCTCAATTTGATAAATACAGAGCATTATAAATATGACATGATCATGATTTGGGCTTGTTTTGCAGCCACCAGGTAGTTACAAATTAAGTTAGTGTAGCGGCCTAGTCAAATCAAATCGGCCTGATTGAAATGCTGAAACAGGATTCCATCTGATACAGGATCACTGGAGGCTTCAGCTGCTTTTGGTGCCTCTGGGATTTTGAAGTGTTTTTCTTTTTCTTTAGTCTGTTTGCTAGTTTAGTTTTCATGACAGAAATTAAGATGTTTCATTTGTTTTTTTGTTTTTATGAAATCATTGAACTTGTATTAATTGTATTTCATTAATTTAAAGCTTTTTATTCAAACTTTTAAAACTAGATTTGTTTGAAAATAGTGATTCCCATTTAAAATCCCTTCCCATTGACGAGTTCCTCTCTCATTCATTAGATGAGAGAGATGCAGTGCAGAAGAAAACCTTCACAAAGTGGGTCAACTCCCACCTGGCCAGAGTGTCCTGTCGCATATCTGACCTCTACAACGACCTTCGGGATGGCTACATGCTCACCAGACTGCTGGAGGTTCTCAGTGGGGAGCTGCTGGTAAGAACGCTAACGCAGCAACGCTTTGTCACCTTTTAGTCTCTCACAAGTAAATGTTAGATTACAGCTTCATTATAACACAGTCATCCTTTTCTGGTCTTTATGTTTTAAATCAGTTTAAAATGTCTAATACATTATAATCAGCAGTGGTGGACACACTTCAGCTAATACGCTAGTAGTGTGGCTAATGTTTCGTTTAGCGCACTTAGCTTAGCATAAATTATTTTTTTCCATATAAATTCTAAACTTCCAGTTGAATAAAGTTCAACATGTTTAGGTTTTGGCCATTGACTGTTAAGAAATCTTTAAATAATTTATATTCATGCTCTTAATTTGAAGACAGTTTATGCAGCAGTTCCATTTCCTCTCCTCCACATCTGTTTTAGTTGCAAATATATAAATAGCGCTTTAGCATTAGCTGGACCAAAGTTCATGATCAGAGCTTTACGGTTAGAGCAGACAGATGGTTGGTATCAAAATGACTGAGGTTAGCATTTTAGCTTCAACTACATACTATGTTGGTGTAGCGCTTTGCATTAGCTTGGTGCCCAGGGCTGATAACAGAATGTGGTGACTGAATATAAGTTGATTAAATGTTTTAAAAATCAGCCTTGGTGTTTGATTAGCTACGGTAGTGGCGTTGCAGCGATAATAGTCCCAGTTAGGCGACAGTGAGGTGGTGATGAGTCCTTCTGTTCTCCTGTAGCCGAGACCAACGAGGGGTCGTATGCGGATCCACAGCCTGGAAAACGTGGACAAAGCTCTGCAGTTCCTGAAGGAGCAGAGAGTTCATCTGGAAAACGTCGGTTCCCACGACATTGTGGATGGAAACCATCGCCTCACGCTCGGCCTCATCTGGACCATCATCCTTCGCTTTCAGGTAAATTTCAAACTCATCAAAAACTCGAAGCTGATCCGCTTTATTTGAAAAATGAGTTCAGGAAAGTCAGGTTGACATGCCTGTTCGATGATTCATTGAGGACCGGCGTAAGAACAGCAGGTAGAGGTGGATATCCAACGTTAAGTTAAATAAAAGTGTTGAATCTAATGGCAGACCACATTGTTCAGTCTTCTTGATGAAGTTTCTCCAGAGCTTTGGGGAAAGAGGTTCCACATGTTTGAAAGAGAAGCTTGACTTTAACTAGACCTCTATCCTTGGAGTGTTGCTATTCGCTTTATTGATTCTTGAAGCCATGTGTCTGGTATTCTGTGGAGGAACTGCTTTCAGAGATTACCCGGTCTCTGTGTCTGCAGGTTGAACCCGTTTCTGGTTGTCGGGACTCTGTCATGGCGGGTCATTGTCTTTTATTTTGTTTGTGGGTTAATGGACTAAAGGACCCTGAACAGCCAAAATCCTCTCATTGTTTCAGATGATGAAAATCACATCATATCAACATTCTGACGGAAAGTGGTAGCATTACCCAGTAAGCGCAAAGGCTACATGTTAGCTTAAATATGGTGTAATTTTCCCATTAACCTGAAAGTTGTTTGATTTAAAATCTCATAGTTACTTCAAAAATTGTATATTTTTCATCTAAGGAGGTCACCATTTCACTTCCTTAACGCATGGCGACTGATGACGCAGGAAAGCTCAACTACAGCCTACAAATGAAACACAATAAGTCAGTGTTGTGGAGGCTAACATAACGCCTACGAAACATCTGGACTGAGACAAACTGCCTCAGAGTTTTCATGTAACATTAAAGTAGAGATATCTGTTGAAACAAATAGACTTGATTAGCTTGTGATCTACTGCTAACTATATTAGCTAGGGCTAACACAAAGCTAACACCATTAGCAAAAGCTCGTGCCATTAGTAGGAGCCAACACCATTAGCATGAGCTAAAATCATTAGAAAGAGTTAATCCCGTTAGCAGGAAATAACGTGGATCAAAGCAAATGGCAAGATAATAAATGGATGTTTTAAGTGACATCCAAGTATCTTGTTGTCCTTGTAACAAACAATTCTCATTTATTTGATAAAATGTTTTTATCCTGATGCTAGCTGTAAACACCCTGACAAACAGAAACTTTTTCAGCTGCCTCACTTTCAAATTGAAAGAGCTGAATGTTACTCACTGCATAAAAATCACTGCTCTGAGTGGACAGAGCTAGCTAGCGCCATAGCACCTAGCATGCTTATATATTGGAGCATGAACCACACAGTAATGTCTGTGACTATTTTATTTTAATTTATAAAAACTAAACGGCATCCAAAATAAATTGTTCTCAAATAAAGTCTGTTTTTAGAAGTCATGAAGTCATGAATCCCTTTAAAACGCTCCAGGATGTGAGTGTTGGAAATGTCTTCCTGTTTGCTCCTCTTAAAGGGGCAGTAGTTTATAAAATGGATTTTTAATGTTATTCCCTCATCAAAACATACCTGGAGTGTTGCTTTGATTCTTTCATGCAATCATCATGGTAACCATTCAGCTGGGCGGACTTGGCTCCGCCTTCAAGGACGAAGCTCCTCCCCCACTGAGCTCCTTCAGACTAGCCAGCACCAATTGGCAAACACCTGGTGGATCTGCTGAACTTATTACAGGAAATGCTGGTAAAAACATTAAAGGGTTAATAGAGGAGCCATGTTGTGATGAGTTCCTGAAGGCGGAGCTTCAGAAAGAGCAGGAGTTTTTAAAGAGACAGAGGCCCAATTTCAAGGCGTTTAGCAAAGAACTCAAATTTATTTTAAATTATGTTTGATATTTTAGGCGTTTTTATAGAACTTAATATTTACTTGATTGTGCTACAAAATTTGAACTATTTTACTTAAATAATTAAAATAGTTACCTTAAGATTTTGCAAGTACATGACTATTTGTGCAATAAAGAGCCTTTCTGGTTTTCCTGGATGCTCGGCTCTTTTGCCTTGAGGATAAATGATCTGATGTCTGACTGGTGTATAATCAGCAGTAGATTATCATTTCTGGTGCGCTCTGAGCGTCTCGGTTTGGGGAAAGCGATCCCGGCTGCTGCGTCGTGTTTGTGCGACAGTGACGGCCATGTTTGGTTCAGCCTGAATGTCACTCAGGAGCCCAGAGCTACTGCAGCAGCCGGCTTCTGGTGTGTGAGTACAAAGAGCCTCCAGCTTCCCTTACGTTTGCTTCACTGCTACAGCGTTGCTTTACTGCACAGTGCTTGCTTAGCAATATTCGGCCCGTTCTGTAGATTTCACAGAGAACGGACCGACTCTGGGGACGCAGCATTGTCATGCTCGGAGAGGCTACTTGCACCTCTAAGAGAATTACTGTGCTGTTAACGTGTGCTGCCTCTGTAGCCCAGGGCACTGAGGACGAGATGAATGGTGTGTGTGGAAGGAAACCTTTCAATTTGTGTTTCTTTAGTGCCGTTTCTTATCAGAGCCAAAAAGTTTGGTTCTGATTAGAAATGAGACGGACATGCTGGACCAGAAACTGTCAAATGTAAAAAAAAGAAAAAGAAAAAATAATAAGAAAAAAAATCACTATTTTAGGAGACTAGTTCAATGCTAAATGAAATATTTATACAGCATAAATAATTAAATTTGTCATGCTAACAGAGAGGTTTGGTAGATGTTCAGGTCTAAGGGTTGTTCACATATTGTCTGAAATCCTTTCTTGACATTTTTCAGTTAACCTTCATTATGTTACCATCTGAAAGAGTTCCTGGTTCTGATATTACCTGCAATGGTAGCAAAACCTTAACAGAGGTATTTTAAACAATTCAATGCTTTTCAACGTTTATATATGTTATAATTCTGTCAGTTGATATATAGATTATGCTATCAATATAAAATACATCTAGCTACAAAAAACTAGATGGATCTCACCAGCTAGCTGTCATTACGTTTTTAGTAAGATTCCCTGTTATTTACATTAAATAAATGTTTTAGCTCAAAGTTATGTGACATTTTCCTGTGAACAACAAAAGGAGGACGAGCTCTCAGCCGCCATGTGGCTTTTCATGCTGCACTTTCCCCTCCTCTCATCTCCACCTCTTTCCCTCCTGCCTCTGAGGTGAAAGACAGAATTTGCTTTGCCAGGTCAGCAGATCGGGCCAAAGCACTGCAGTGACTGCAGACAGACAGAACCAGTGAGACAGACAGACAGACAGAACCAGGGCGAGACAGACAGGGAGAACCAGGGCGAGACAGACAGGCAGAACCAGGGTGAGACAGAACCAGGGTGAGACAGAGAGGCAGAACCAGGGTGAGACAGACAGACAGAACCAGGGCGAGACAGACAGGGAGAACCAGGGCGAGACAGAACCAGGGTGAGACAGAGAAGCAGAACCAGGGTGAGACAGACAGACAGAACCAGGGCGAGACAGACAGGCAGAACCAGGGTGAGACAGACAGGGAGAACCAGGGCGAGACAGACAGGCAGAACCAGGGTGAGACAGAACCAGGGTGAGACAGACAGACAGAACCAGGGCGAGACAGACAGGCAGAACCAGGGCGAGACAGAACCAGGGTGAGACAGAGAGGCAGAACCAGGGTGAGACAGACAGACAGAACCAGGGCAAGACAGACAGGCAGAACCAGGGCGAGACAGAACCAGGGTGAGACAGACAGGCAGAACCAGGGCGAGACAGAACCAGGGCGAGAGAGACAGGTAGAACCAGGGCCAGACAGAACCAGGGCGAGACAGACAGGCAGAACCAGGGTGAGACAGACACACAGAACCAGGGCGAGACAGACAGGCAGAACCAGGGTGAGACAGACAGACAGAACCAGGGTGAGACAGACAGGCAGAACCAGGGTGAGACAGACAGACAGAACCAGGGTGAGACAGACACACAGAACCAGGGCGAGACAGACAGGCAGAACCAGGGCGAGACAGACAGACAGAACCAGGGCGAGACAGACAGGCAGAACCAGGGCGAGACAGAACCAGGGCGAGACAGACAGGCAGAACCAGGGCGAGACAGAACCAGGGCGAGAGAGACAGGCAGAACCAGGGCGAGACAGAACCAGGGCGAGACAGAACCAGGGCGAGAGAGACAGGTAGAACCAGGGCGAGACAGACAGACAGGCAGAACCAGGGCGAGACAGACAGACAGGCAGAACCAGGGCGAGACAGAACCAGGGCGAGACAGAACCAGGGTGAGACAGACAGGCAGAACCAGGGCGAGACAGACAGACAGACAGAACCAGGGCGAGACAGACAGGCAGAACCAGGGCCAGACAGACAGGCAGAACCAGGGCGAGACAGAACCAGGGTGAGACAGAGAGGCAGAACCAGGGTGAGACAGACAGACAGAACCAGGGCGAGACAGACAGGCAGAACCAGGGCGAGACAGACAGGCAGAACCAGGGCGAGACAGAACCAGGGTGAGACAGACAGACAGACAGAACCAGGGCGAGACAGACAGACAGAACCAGGGCGAGACAGAACCAGGGTGAGACAGACAGACAGACAGAACCAGGGCGAGACAGACAGACAGAACCAGGGCGAGACAGACAGGCAGAACCAGGGTGAGACAGACAGACAGAACCAGGGCGAGACAGACAGGCAGAACCAGGGCGAGACAGACAGGCAGAACCAGGGCGAGACAGACGGGGAGAACCAGGGCGAGACAGACAGGCAGAACCAGGGTGAGACAGACAGGCAGAACCAGGGTGAGACAGACAGACAGAACCAGGGCGAGACAGACAGGCAGAACCAGGGCGAGACAGACAGGCAGAACCAGGGCGAGACAGACGGGGAGAACCAGGGCGAGACAGACAGGCAGAACCAGGGCGAGACAGAACCAGGGTGAGACAGAGAGGCAGAACCAGGGTGAGACAGACAGACAGAACCAGGGCGAGACAGACAGGCAGAACCAGGGCGAGACAGAACCAGGGTGAGACAGAGAGGCAGAACCAGGGTGAGACAGACAGACAGAACCAGGGCGAGACAGACAGGCAGAACCAGGGCGAGACAGACAGGCAGAACCAGGGCGAGAGAGACAGGTAGAACCAGGGCGAGACAGAACCAGGGTGAGACAGACAGGCAGAACCAGGGCGAGACAGAACCAGGGCGAGACAAACAGGCAGAACCAGGGCGAGACAGAACCAGGGTGAGACAGACAGGCAGAACCAGGGCGAGACAGACAGACAGAGGATTGACAGGAAGGGAAGAGGTAAAGCTAACATATTTACAGAACGATAAATTCAGAGATAAAAGTATTTATAAAGGTTTAATGCACATATCTGCTTTGTTTAACAAACAGCAAGTTGTTTTAGAAAGTGAGTTGGATTCTAAAAATCTGCTTAGTGATATCAGAAGAACAGATTAAATTGGATTTATGATCCAAAACATTCAGGAAAGCTCTCAACATGTAAATCAAACGAGTGTGTATGATGTTTTTCCTGTTATCTACTTTACATGACCTGTTTATCTTTGTTTACGTGTCCTCTAATGTGAGAGTGGTTTGTGTCTCCGCAGCAGCTGGTTGCAGGGTGTCATGTCCCCAATTACCTCATATCATATCATGTCACTGTCACTGGCAGAGCGGCTTTCTAATAAATAGCTTAAGGAAACATTAGCATTGAATCTCTATGGAAAATAATAAGTCACAATTTTAATTACTTTTGCTTTAAATTCACATTTCTTATCCACTTTCTGAGTGGTGATGCAGGATGATCTTTAGAAGTGATAACCTGCTGTAAAAGGTTTATTATGGATTTTCTCTTATTTACAAGGTGATAAAAAGGATAATTTTACATATATCCATCTGAAGGTGCCCTTATTACATGTTACATTTTTACATTTTCTCTGTATTTTTTCCAGCCAGATTTATGTTGGAATCTTGTGTTTACAGCATATTCATAGAAAGTTGAGTGGAAGGAAAAACTGGTAGGAAAAGGCAGACGATTGCAGCTTTGAAGGATCCAATTTGGATTTTTTCACCCAAAAGTCCAATTTGTGTCACTTACATGTTATGTGGAGCTAAATATATCAGAAGCCCAACATTTAATTTAAAATAACATTGTGTTTATTAATCTTATGTAATATCTTTACTTTTCTGAAATGCAAAGTTTTGGGTTTTTCATAATCTAATTATTAAAATTTCAAGAAATATGTGTTTGCAATGAATCTAAGAGTTTTAGCTTCTGAAATAAGAGATAAAAAACACAAAACCTTACTGAGTATTTTTGTTTAGTTTATAGTGAAAATCCCTTAGTACTCTAAAAATAAGACAAAACTGACTTGAAGTAACTTTTCAGTAAGAGAAAGAAGTTTGTTTTTAATTAAATCATTCTTAAATATTTATTTAAAAAGTACTAATTCCACTGGCAGATTTTAACAACATCTTCCATGTGATAAATTAATAATTATTGAGATAAAACAAGTTTGTTTATTTTGCTGAAGTTATTTCTCAGTCATTTTTTGTCTTATTACAATTTGAGCTAAAAACCAGAAAAAATACTTGGTAAGATTTAGTGATTATATTCTGTTTGTAATTATGAAGTTTTCTGTACATATTTCTTGTTTTTAACGATCAAACCTTTTAGGCGCTAACCCTAAAATCGGAAAAGCTTCACAAACTACCTGGTTAAAAAACACATTAGATGTTGGTAAATTAAGATCATGAAAACAAACTATTCAGACTTTATGACTGTCGTTGGACGACGTGTCAGAAAAACTGATCTTGTGCCTTTCTGTGTTCCTGCTCAGATCCAGGTGATCAAAATAAACACAGCGGACAACAGAGAGACCCGCTCCGCCAAGGACGCGCTGCTGCTGTGGTGCCAGATGAAGACCGCAGGGTGAGCAGCACCAGGACCCAGATCCAACATTTACCCAGAACTCTCACCCTGCAGGTTTAATAACTGGCATCTGGGTCTCAGCTGTACGGAAGAGGATTAGTGCCACTGCAAAATAGACTTTTTTTTCTCAGAACTACCTTTTCTTTCACAATTCTAACTTTTTTTCTGAATTTTGACTTGAATGACAGAATTCTTTAACTTTTTTTCTCCAAATTTTACTTCTTTCTCAGAAGTTTGACTTTTTCTCATAATTTTGGCCCCAATCTTCTGAAATCAAAAGTCATAATTCTGTTAAAAAGGTCAGAATTTCTTTTTTTCCAGTGGCCCTAATCTTCTTCCATACAGCTGCTTCTAAAAACAGCCCAATTGCTTAAAAACCCCACCAAACTGTTTTTTTGGTGTCTGTAAAATGAGCTGTTTCAAAAACCTTCTGGAATCACCATTACCTAGCAACGTCGGGCCCGTTACCTAGCAACCCAGTCCTGTTACCTAGCAACCCAAGCAGAGTTCCAGCACATTTGGTGAGCTGGTTTTACTGCTCTGTGCAGCACAGTAGTGTTTTTTTTGTTGACTTGTCATTCAGAAATGACTCTCTGCATTCTTGTTGGTTGTGCAGGAGACACTACTGATGCTTTTCAAAGATGTACGGTTGTATAATTTTAGTCAGGAGCAGGTTGTTTGGATTTAAAGTGACAGAGGCCCTGAAAGGCTCAAAGTAGGCAGAACTGAGCAGAATAAAATCTCATTATCCAAGAATAATTTTGTGCAAAGAATTTAATTCATCTCGATCTAACCTGTTCAAGGAAGCCCAATAAGTTAACTTTAAACAAAGATTTCACGTCTTTACTTTTAAATCCAGCCTCCTTCTCTGTGGTGAACCTTTTGTTTTGACAAATCTTTAATTCCTGCTGCAGGTACCCAGAGGTAAACATTCAGAACTTCACCACCTGCTGGAGAGACGGTCTGGCCTTCAACGCCCTCATACACAGACACAGGTAGCAGCTGCTCAGGCTTTTCACCACATGTGACACAGATGTTGGTTCCCGCTGAGCTAAAATACATTTTTTCCATGAGAGTTTGTGTATTTCCGCCCGGCAGACCGGACCTGATAGAGTTCCACAAGCTGACGCGATCCAACGCGACGCACAACCTGCAGCAAGCCTTCAACGTCGCCGAGCACCACCTGGGTCTCACCAAACTCCTGGACCCCGAGGGTGAGGAACATACGTTAAATACAGTTTCATGGAAAGTCGTGAACTTTGACCTCACTCTGAGAAATATTAGAGGTGTAAAGCCACACCGATATGTTCTGGAAAGTTTCAATGCTGCTCTTTCAGTTCGACAAATACGGCGTTGTTTTAAAGCTCAAATACATGCAAAACTATAGTTTGTTCTTTTTGTCAGACCTTTTAACAATTAACTTAATTATTCACCAGAAAAACCTTCAAGCCGAATGAAAACACAGCAGATGGTGGAAATAAATGAGCCAAAGTCCAAATCCAGCTGCCTGCGGAAACTTTAAACCATCCTAAAAGCAAAATCAGTCGACATTATTATCAATTCATTGTTCAAATTCAAATGTAAAATAACAAAAAATTCAAATTAATTTAATATTCTTTAATATCTACTAGACATAAAATGAAACTAAATTAAGTTTCTCACCAGTGAAACTAAAAACGTAAAGATATCACCCAATCATGAGTAAGAACAAACAGTAATTTAAAAAAGTTTTCTATAATCTATAAAAACACAAGAATAATAATATTTAAAAGCTCGATATGATAAAAAAAATTAAAAACACAAAATCTTTTGATTTTAATTTTAGAGTTTTGACTTTTTTTCCTCAGAATTCTGACAAATTAAATGATTTAAGAAGTTAAAATTTTGAGGAAAAAAGCGTGCATGTGGCGACAGTGGAGAGGAAAAACTTCCCTTTAACAGGAAGAAACCTCCAGCAGAACCAGAACCAGCTCAGTACGAGCTGCCGTCTTCCATGACCGTCTGGAGAACCAGGAACATTTTCTATGTTACTAATAAGGCTAATAACGTTAGCAGTTGGTTTAACGGTAAATAATTCAAATAAAGGGTAGAAGAAGAAGAAAGAGGAAAGTGGTGGGTTTGTCCTCCACTGGCCTGAGCTTCGGTTTGCTTTCCTTCCTCCAGATGTGAACACGGAGAATCCAGATGAAAAGTCCATCATTACGTACGTGGTCTCCTACTACCACTACTTCTCCAAGATGAAGGCTCTTATTGTGGAGGGGAAGAGGGTTGGCAAGGTAACAGATGCACCTTTTATCACCGACATCACAGATGTAATGCTGTCAAAACCAGAGGAGGTGCAAGAAAGTTCAGATTGGATGGTTTTCATTTTTATTTCACAAAGTGCCATGAGGAACTAACTAGAATGTTTTTGGAAGAGATTTAAATGGACCTTTCCAAAGTCGGAATCCAGATGATGATGAAAATCAGCAACAATGCTAAGGTTAGCTTCAATGCTACCACTAGCATGTGGGCTTGTATTGATTTACTCTGTTCAGTATGTTAAATATGGCTAATGTATAAAAAATTAATAAAACGCATATTTTAGCAGTAGACTAATGTTAGCATGCACCCAACACCAGAGGGAAAACGAGTCAAAAAGGTGTTTATTAAATTATAACATGTAATATAAATACATTTATTATGATTCCTACACTATTTTACTGATTCTACACATTAAAATACACAAAAAAAAACAAAGAGAGAAGAAAATTTCTCCGTCTTTTGTCGGGTTTTTACATATTTTTTATTTCTCGCTCTCAGGTGTTGGACAACTGCATCGAGACGGAAACGATCATCAACCGCTACGACGCTCTGGCGTCGGACCTGCTGGAGTGGATCGAGAAAACCATCGCCATCATCAGCAACCAGAAATTCGCCAACTCACTGACTGGAGTCCAGCAGCAGCTGCAGGCCTTCACAACCTACTGCACTATAGAGAAGCCCATCAAGTACGAAACCACATTCTGTTCCCCTGGTTCAACAGTTAGCAGCTACCACAGCAGCTAGTGGCTAACTGTTAGCATTTCTCCATTTCTCAACACAAAAAGTGCATAAACAAACCAGATTAAGTTCATAAACAAACCAGATTAAGTGCATAAACAAACCAGATTAAGTGTTTCCTTGGTTAAGATCCTGAGTGTGACTTTGTTTTTCTGCTTTAAGTGGTGAAAAAATGCTAAACAATAAAAAAAAAAACAGCGAAATCCTGTGAAATGAGAGGATAACAGAGGCAACATTTATTCATTTTTGTCCAGGTTTCAGGAGAAAGGAAACCTCGAGGTCCTTCTGTTCACCATCCAAAGCAAACTCAGAGCCAATAACCAGAAACCCTACGTGCCTCAAGACGGGAAGCTCATCTCAGACATCAACAAGGTTTACGCCTCTTCCTAACATTACGCCATGTTTCTGTTTTAGAAAAAACCCACAGTCATATTTCTGCCATCACTGTAGACAGAAAAAAATAAAAAAGGAAGAGTACATTTCCACCAAAAATTCAGAATTTCACTTTTTTTAATTTTTAAGAATTTTTAAGAGAAATCTTGGAAATCTCTGAGTTTGAAAAATCAAAAATTTCCAGGAAAAAGTTGGTAATTTTTAGTTTCAAAATTTGCTAGAAACAAAAACAGAACATTCAGATTAATCTCAGAAGTTTTCTAGAAATCTGTAAAGATTTGGTAGAAAATATTCAGAAATTTTCAGAATAATCTCTGAAATTTTCTAGAAAAAGCTGGGAAATTTCAGAATGTCAAAAATTTGCTTAAATTCTATTTTAAAATTAAATTCAAAAATATTGTAGAAAAAAATTAGAAATGATTATCCTCAAAAGTCAGAAATTTGTTGTAAAAATTTTCAGAAATCCAGAGATCAATCTCAAAATATTTCTAGCAAAAATCTGGAAATTTCATAATTTGAAATGTCAAAAATTCTTGGAGAACCTAGAAATATTCAACTTTTGGAAATTTTTGAAAATTCCATGTCTTTTCTATAAAATGTCTCAGATGAATCTCAAAATGAGACTTTTTTTTCTTGCAAATTTCAGACTTTTGTCTGACTTCAGAAATTTCCAAGTTTCCAGGAGTTTTTTGGTGGAAATTTACCTTTTTCTATCTACGGTGCAATAACGGACCGTCATAGCTTTGTATTTAGCATTTTTGCTTTCTGCTGTTTTCAGGCCTGGGAGCGCCTGGAGAAGGCGGAGCATGAGAGGGGCGTGGCTCTGCGTAAGGAGCTGATTCGTCAGGAGAAGCTGGAGCTGCTCGCTCAACGCTTCGATCACAAGACGACCATGAGGCAAGCGTGGCTCAACGAGAACCAGAGACTCGTGTCGCAGGTGGGAAAGATGAACTTCCTGTAATTTCATGCATCCTTCCCCTCCTGAAAGCAAAAAACAGCATCTGCTAGCTAACTGCATGAGGAGCCGTTGGTAAAGATAAGTTAGCAGCAATAATCTGGATTATTTAGTTTTAAAAATGAGGCTTGTTTTATTTTGTCATATTTTCAACAAGTTATTAATTCTTTTCTAAATGACTCAGTTTTAAACTAAATATGTAATTAACAAGTGAAATATTTAGTTTACAAACACATTTAACTCCAAACTAAATTTTTAGCTAGCAAGGATTCAGTTTGAAGCCAAAAAATTTAGCAACACAATGAAAATGTAGTTGATAAGACAGATCTTTAGCTCGTACACTAAATATTTAGTTTGGAGTTAAATATTTATTCATTTAGAATATTTTTTTCAAAATATCTCAGAAAATATTTCTTTTTCTAAATGTTAGAATTTTTTTAACCAACCTTGAGTTAAACATTTAGCTTCAAACTAAAAATGTAGCTCAGTAACTAAATATGTCTTTAGTTAGTAAGCTAAATATTTAGTTGAAGCCAAATATTAATATTTAGTGCCATTTCTAAATGAATGAGTAACATGGTGAAAATACAACTGATTGGTATCAAAAATTAATCAAAGCATTTTTCTTATTACAGATGAATCAACCCTAATTATTAAACTTGGTTTTGCTCCTGCAGGATAACTTCGGCTACGATCTGCCGGCCGTGGAGGCGGCGATGAAGAAGCACGAGGCCATCGAGGCGGACATCGCCTCGTACGAGGAGCGCATCGGTGTGGTGATGGAGCTCTCCTCGGAGATGGAGAAGGAGGGATACTACGACATCCGGCGCATCCTGGCCTGCAAAGAGAACATCCTGGGCCAGTGGAGCCTGCTGAAGGAGCTGGTGGCCGGCAGGCGGACCCGGCTGGAGAAGAACCTGGCTCTGCAGAAAACCTTTCAGGACATGGTCTACATGATCGACTGGATGGAGGACACACAGGCAGGAATCATTATTATTATTAGCGGTGCTTTTTAGGGAAGCACGATACATCGGTACAAACATCGGTAAATAAAACTGGGCCGATAAGAACAACCGATATTTATTTTTATCTTTTCTGGGTTTTTTTTCAAAATCTGTCAAAACTGTAGTGAAATAAATATGTCAGCAATATTAACATCGGATATCGATAATGATAATTTTCAGATCGGTGCATCTCTAGTGCTTTTGTTATATGTAAAAAGCCCTAAAATAAATATATTTGTTTCACTCAAATTTAACATTTTTGAAAGATTTTAACTTTAAATCATGAACATCCTTCCTGCGGGTAAATAATTTTACAATGTGGAATAATTAAGTTTTTTCCAATAATCGTTGCAACAATTCCTGGCAAAAAATACTTAAATGTAGCAAACAAAGCATTTTTATTTTATTTTTAAGTTGAAGTTTAGTTTGTAATCTATGCCCTCCCCTAAAAGCTAAAGTAAATTTTAAAATGCTTTATGCCTTTCACAAACACATTTTGGGTCTTAAAAATTAAAACATATTCAGACAGAAACAAATATAAATTAAATTCTCTGAAATTCAAAACAGATGTACAAAATATTCAGAAAACTCTTCAGGAAAATAACATTTTAATAAGAATGTTGTCAAGGTCAAAACTAATACAAAAACACATTAGATGTGAAATTTGTTCTGGCATTCATTATGCATGCATTAAAAGCTCTCTACCGCCACCTTCTGGATGAAATAATCACATTTGTTCAATATAGTAATAATGTGATAGTGTTCGAACATGTATTTTGTTATATGACAGCAATATTCTTCCATATAACTACAAGGAGCACATTACATAAAAAGCTTAAAACAACTTCAATTGAAGGCTGGATGAGAATATTGATGAAAAATTATATTTTCACTGGAAGATTATTTCATTTATTATAACAGAAAAATGTTTTGTTATAAATGAAATAATCTGGAAGTAGAAAATTTTCATTAATATTATGAAAACAAACTATTTCTTGCTGAAAAGTCAGTTTTGTATTTCTAGACAAAAATACTAATATTTTGTGTTTTTACAGTGTTCATGCGCAACTGAATTGTACGGAGCTAAATTGTGACTATAAATTTTATTGACTGATGTTCAAAACTACTTTTCAGATTCACTTTTTTTACCAGTTTTAAATCTCCATAATTGTCATAAAGGTCTATTATGGCAGCTTTCAGAAAAGAAAGTTCTGCATTTCTTTATTTTCATGATGTAAAGCACTTTGAACTGCTTTGTTGCTGCAAATAAAATTGATTGATTTTATATCTGAAGAAAAAACGGGTTTTAGAAAAACTTAGCAAAGCAGGAGAAATATTAATGTGGCGATTTTATTTGAAATTTATTCAGAAAATTTAAAATTTGTCACTTTCAGTGAGAGAATCAGAGTTTGATGCTTTTTATGTTCCTTGTAAAATATTTAAACTGTGAATCTTTCGTTTGATGCTCCCAGGCTCTGCTGCTGTCGAAGGACTTCGGGAAGCATCTGCTGGAAGTGGACGACCTGCTGCAGAAGCACAGCCTGCAGGAAGCTGACATTTCCATTCAGGCCGAGAGAGTCGAGACGCTCAACGCTGTGGCGCTCAAATTCACCACCATAGAGGGTACAAAACGCCCCACTGACAGCCTGAAGGGCAAAAATCTGATTCCGTGATCCATGATAGGGAAAACAGTTGTTATTGTGACAAAGAGCCAAAGTTTCAGAGGTGAATGTTGATCTGAACGAGACCAAAACTCAGAAATATCTACTTTATTTACAGTACAAAATAAAAAAAACCTGAATGTTCTCAAGTTAATTAGATACAAAAGAGGACTAGGGAGACAAAGTAAAAAAATAATTCTTTGTTTCCAGAATTCCAATATCAATCGGAATTCTGGAAACAAATTAAGAAAAAAAAATAAAAAAGTGAGAATTCTCAGATCAAAGTCGGAATTCTGAGAAAAAAATATGAATTCTTTTTTTTCTTTCAGTTTTCTAAATGCTCTTCTGTAACTATTCGACTTTAGACAATAGTCATTTTTATGAGTTTTTTTTCAGGATTCACTTTTTTCCAGAATTCCAACTTTTATCTCAGAATTATTTTTTTCTCTGAATTCCAAATTTTATCTAAAAATATTATTTTTTCCAGAATTGTGTCCTTTTTCTTATAATTTCAGCTTCTTTCTCACATTTCTGACTTTAATCTTTGCAGCCACACCTTTTGGGGTTTTTAAATGTCGTCTAGAAGAAATAAAGCGTAACTTTATTTCTCGTTTTAAAGAGAAACTTTCTGTTTTTAATGAACTGGAACCATTTTAGTGGAAAAACCACAAGCAGCCATATTTGGTTACAATCAGGGCTCTTAAGTTACTATTTTTATTCATGAACTACAAAGAAAATCCTCCATTTTTATTGCCGGTTAATATCAGCCTAGCTCGGCTTTAGCTTAGCATTAGCCTAGCATTAGTTTAGCTGGCTTTCTGGGACACATTGTGTGTAATTTTCACCAGTTTTTCTCCGGGTTTTGAGTTGATTGCTTTTGCCTCCAGGCTACCAGCCTTGCGACCCGCAGGTGATCTGTAACCGTGTGAACCACGTCTCTTCCTGCCTGGAGGAACTGAAACAGCTAGCGGCTAAACGCCGCGCGGAGCTGGAGGAGTCGAGGCAGCTGTGGGCGTTTTTCCAGGTGGGTCGCGTTATGGGAATGTTTCGGACTTCTTTCAGGACAAATCAGGAGATAATGAGATGTCTGAAAATACAGCAAGACGAGAGCATGTTTATATTTTTATTCCAATGTGCAGAAATCCCATTATCTGCATCTGTTTTAATTAGTTTTTCAAGAACAGACCGATTGTTTTTGTTTTTAACGCGTTGTTTTGGTCTCAATGCTAGGAGCTGGAGGAGTCGGAGGCCTGGATCCGGGAGAAAAGCTCCATCCTGGCGTCTCAGGGCTTCGGGAAGGACCTGAGCAGCGTCCTGAGGCTGCTACAGAAACACAAGACTCTGGCCGGGGAGCTGCTGGCGCACCGCTCGCTGCTGCAGGTGTGTTTTTAAACCTGCAACCTTTAAATGGACTCCAAAGTCCTGATCAATTAACCACATTTTAATCAAACTGTATCAACAAAATAAGCAACATTTCAGTTCAAAAACTCTTTTAGCTGCTAAATGATTGAATAAATAGATTAGATGAGGGCAGAATACCAAAAACATTACTCAAGTAAGAGTATCAACATATTTTTACTCAAAAGTAAAACGTAGCAAGAAATTGTTCAAGAGTAAAAAAGTATTTGGTAAAACATCTATTCAAGTATTTAGTAACTGACACAATTATAAATCATTTAATAATTAAACATTACATCAAAATGATAATAATTCAAGATTGTTTTAACGAGAAAACTTTCTTGTTTTCGCAGGATTAAAAAAAATCTTGTAATGAGATCTACATAAAAAAACTGTAAAATGCTCATTGCAACAATAAATTTTGTCGTTATTACAGAAAACTTTCTCCTTCGCATTTCGCAAAAACCTGAATGTGCGCCCCCAATTCAATAAGTTAGTCGTTATAACGAGAAATAAAATTTGTCTCCATAACGACAAACTTTCCAGCTTTACATCTCGTTATACCAATAAAGTTGGCATTTTAACAAAAAACTTTAAATTTGTCAAATTTTGTCATTTTAACGAGTTTCGCATCTCGTGACTAGCAGGAGGTTTTTCTGATTTCACAAAGATTTTTGTCACAAGATTTGAAATTGGTCGTTATAAGGAGGAACTTTCTTGTCATACTGACATACTGAAGTTATTTATTTCTAACTTCTGACAGTTAAAGGCTTCCATACGAAGCAGCTTTGTCCTCCATTGTTGTTTTCGAATGTGCATCAGATTCACGGCTGTACTGAATAAAAACAATACAAAGGATCCAGATCAGATCTTTTATCTGTTAATAAAAATGCAGTTGATTGTAACGCATTAAAATCTATATAACTAATTAATTTAAATTTAAAGTTCCAGCCTTTGGTTTTTGGTAGTTTTTGTCCGTTTCAGCCAGTGTTGCTCGGTGTGTTTGTGTTTTTTCTTCACCTCCTTTTAAAATCTATTGTTCCAGAACACCATAAAGCGGGGGAAGCAGATTCTGAGCGAAAAGAGCTTCGGCACGGCGGGGATCCAGGAACGCATCATGGAGGTGAAAGACGAGTGGAAGAAGCTGGAGGACCAGGCGGCGCAGCATCTCGGCCACCTGCAGGAGGCGCTCAACTTCTTCCAGTTCTCCACGGAGACGGACGACGTGGCGGCGTGGCTGCAGGACGCCTACCGCCTGGTCTCCAGCGAGGACTTCGGCCATGACGAATACTCCACTCAGTCGCTGCTGAAGAAGCACAAGGGCGTGACGGAGGCCATCGATAAACACAGGCTACATGTAGTTGCTCTGCGCAAACACATGGTGGTGCTGTCTCTGCAATACAGAGACCAGGAGGTGAGTTATGGAGACTAAACCTGCAGTATGTATCTTCTACATGCATATTAATGAATTTGCAGTGTCCAGGTTTGATGCAAATTAGCAACATGAGGCACTTAATGAATTAAAATGGTCTTAGCACTGTCAATCAAGCTTGTGTATGAGCTGCTACGTGTGCTAATAGCAGAGAAACAACTTACCGCTACAGGAAAACCGCTTACCCACCATCGTTGGTAGCCATGCTAACTAGCTTTAGCACTGGTGGGAGCCTATGTTGTGCTAAACCAGCTGTAGTGCAGCGGAGAGCATGAGAGTGATTGATAGCTCTAAGCCCCTCCTCCTGGCTCTGATTGGTTGTTCCTGACTGAGTTGAGTATTTCAGTAGATAGATCTTTTCATGACATGATAATTTGATCAAATATATATCATAAATGATTTCTTTTCTTCATAGTTGTTAAAATTGTCACCATGTTTATTATATATAGATAATCTGTAAAAAGATCAATCTCCTCCACCTCCTCCCAGAGCTGTTAGAAATGCACCAAAGAGAGCCAGGAGTGTCTTAGTGCTTTCAATCAATCTCATGTACATGCTGCTAAATGTGCTAGTGGTGGAGAAATTACTTACCGTTACAGAAAAATGTTTATTCACTGTCATCAGTGGCTATGCTAACTAGAATTAGCACTTACAATAGGCTATGCTAGCTGCATTGTAGCACCACATGGAGGGTGATTGACAGCGCTAAGATCCGCCCCCTGGCTCTGATTGGTTGTTTCCAGTTAGCTCTGGGAGAAGGCAGAAGAGCTTTGTCTTATTATATCACGACATGGTGACAGTTTCAACAAACGTAAAAAAATATATGATTTATAAAAGTTACAAACTGCAGCTTTAATTGTATATTTTTAATCTTTGTAAGCATGTGGCGTGACTTTGTCTTCTCACCTGTCTGCAGGAGGTCCAGGTGCGTTTAGGTGAGGTGGAGCAGCTGTACACGGAGGTCGCAGAGGTGGCCGTACTCAGACAGCAGTGGCTCCACGACGCGCTCGCCGTGTACCGCATGTTCAGCGAGGTAAACGCCTGCGAGCTCTGGATCGACGAGAAGGAGCAGTGGCTGGAGAAGATGGAGATCCCGGAGAAGCTGGAGGACGTGGAAGTGGTGGCGCACAGGTGAGGGGGAACGCCGAGGATCCAACAGAGAAAAACGGAACGCTTTCCGTTTCCAAATGCATCTCTGTGGTTTAGGTTTGAAAGCCTGGACCAGGAGATGAACAGCCTGATGGGTCGAATCCTGGACGTCAATCAGATCGTTCAGCAGCTGCTGGACGGAGGTCATCCGTCTTCAGCCGAGGTCAGAGGTTGTCAGGATCACCTCAACTCCAGGTACAAAAACAATGCAGACAACGTAACATGGATTGTTAATCTAGGTACTGATGCAACTCTGAATCACATTCTTGGCCCTGCAGTTTTTCATTTGTGCTGCTACAAATAGTAAAAGAAGCAACTGAAAGTGAAACTTTTTTTATTTCTCAGATTAATCTAACAATTTCTGAATATTTTTGTTAAAATTTAGTAATTTTTTTCCCATCTAAAATAGCCATAATATGGCGTTGTACAACTCCTCTTAGCACAAGTCTTTCCCAGCGTCCCATCAGAAGCAGAAATTAACCCCCAGTTTGCCGAGAGAAGCAGCTTGTCGTCCATCTTTGAGGTTGTTGGGAAAAATGTTGCCTGTGCGTCAGACTTACGGGTTGTACCAGAAACACAAATACAAAGGCTGCGACTCGAGACTTCTGTATGTAAAAGGGTTTAAATGTGTTAAAATCTATGCAAGTAATTGAGTTGTATGGCTTATACAAACTACCATTCAGTGTGTGTGTGTGTATGTGTGTGTGTGTGTGTGCTGACTTGTTCATTGACTGCTTTAATGTCTGGCAGCAGCAGAGTCTTGTGACCTTGGCTCAGATGGTCTCGGGGTGACCATCTGTTCCTCAGGATGAGCTCAGCTCTCCTCACATGTCCACAAATATCAACAAACACAAAAGATCTGATTTTATCATCACCTCGTCAGGCGTTCATAGGTTTAAATACAACATCCCTCACTTTTTAATCAATAAAATATATCATATTTGGGTTAGCTTTTCCACTTAAAATCCTCATTAGTCTCCATTCAGCAACTGAAGTCAAAAACACAAAATATTACCAAGTATTTTTGGTCTGAAAAAATATTGGAACTCTTGAAATAAGATAAAACTAACTTAAAAGCGGAGAACACAAATACTCAAGAAAGAGTAAAAAAGCATTTGATAAAGTCTACTGATCAAACTATCAATAATTTAATATTTAAAAATTACATAATCAGATGAACCAAAATGTAAAGTTAAGTGGAAAATTTGGTCATTTAAGGACCAAAATGACAATAATTCATTTAAGTAACAAAAACAAAAATCAGGCAAAACAAAATGTTTCCAAATCAGTTTCTTTGAAAAAAAAAAAATCTTATGAAACTTTAACAGAAACTGCAGGTGTGTGTCTGTGTTTGGTAAATTTTTGGTTAAAAGATGTTTGTTTTTCATTCAGTGGGAAGAAAATCCAGAAATTTTACACACGTAACAGCAGTACTTCAAAAATAAAATTACTCAAATACAGCATAGTAAAAATACTTCTAAAAATAAATTTTTTCAAAAAAGTTACTCAAGTAAATGTAATTAATTACTACCAAATTTGCTTACAAGTTTTCAACAAGACAATAATTTGTTTTAAGTCTTTAAAATCTCAGTATTGATGAAAACGTTCTAGATCCACTGGCAGATTATTTGACTTACAACATGGCAAAAATGTCATGTTAGAATTGAAATAATCTGCCAGTGGAATTAGAACTGGGTTGCTAGGTAACGGGCTGGGCTGGGCTTGCTAGGTAATGGGCTGGGGTTGCTAGGTAACGGGCTCGGCTGGGGTTGCTAGGTAACAGCACAGTGTAATGTTGATGTTGAAATGAGTGAAATAATCTGCCAGGGGAACTAGAATTTTCTCATCAATATTCAGGAATTATTGACTTAAAATAAACTCCTATTTACTGTAATGTTACTTGTGAGTTAATTTTGTCTTATTCCAAGACATTTGCGTTAAAAACTAGATAAAAATACTTGGTAAAATTTTGTGTTTTTGCAGTGCTTTGTGTCTGAGACGTTGCGTTTCTGTTGGCTGAAGGGCTCCATATGCTCCAACCTGCTGGTCTGGATCAGATTGAGGAGAAAATATTTTGGACAGTCAGTGAAGCAGACAGGAAGTGACCTGAAGTCACAGCAGACTGATCCAAAAGGTTTTTTCTGTTTTCATATTAGTCTAACTGACAGAATAAGTAAATCATATGCAGTTGTGTAAGTGAGACACAAAATGTCCTCCAATTCTTTACATTTGATGTCATTTTGTTAATGTTTGAAAGTGAAGCTGAATATAAATTCTCATATTTTTTAAGACTTGAAGCTGTAATTTTATAAAAAAATATTTTTATATATATATATTTGTAAAAACTATCACTATACTGTCAGTTTGTTGTGAGAAAGATAATCTGTGAAAAGATAAATCTTCACCTCTCTCCTGAGCTTCTATTACCATCTGAAGAAATGCATCAAAACAACCAATCAGAAACAGGAGGCGGGTCTTAGCGTTGTCAATCAACTCATGAATGCACTGTAAAATCTGGTGATGACAGAGAAACAATTTACTGTTGCATTAAAACTGTAAAAACCATTGTCATGACTGGCTATGCTAACTAGCATTAGCATTTATGACAGGCTATGCTAGCTGCAGCATAGCAGAGAGCAATGTTCAAGTAAAATTGACCATTTAAGTGAATTTCTGCATCTATTTTTGTTTGTTTTGGGCGGCAGGTGGAACACCATCGTTGAGCTGGTGGAGCAGAAGAAGGATCAGCTCGACTCGATGCTTCGCCTGCAGAATTACCTGCTGGAGTGCGCCGAGATCAAGTCCCAGATCCAGGACAAGAGGAAAGCCATCGACGCCACGCAGTACATGGGCAGCGACCTGGGAGGCGTCCTCGCTCTGCAGCGACGCCTCTCCACCATGGAGGGGGCGCTGTCTGTCCTGGAGCCCAAACTGCTGCATCTACAGGTACAGGGAGTCTGCAGAGGAATCCTAACGATTCAAATAAAACCGTTTCTGATCGTAGCTTTTCCCTTCGTGCTGATGCAGGAGGAAGCAGAGTTTCTGGCCGCTGCTCATCCCAGCCGAACAATGGAGATCCTGTTGCCGTTCGATGGCATCAGCGTCGAGTGGGAGGAGCTTAAAAGGACGCTGCAGGGATGTGAGGACTCGCTGATGGTGGCCAGCAGGCTGCAGAGCTTCATACAGGTACACAGAAATAAAATCACCAACATAAACAGAGAACTAATTAGATTAGGGGAAGAAGTTAGCAAAAATGTTAAAGTGCTATGAAAAATTACGTCCTCTGGTAGCACAAGGGTGCTCACCACTGCTATTCATTTTAGGAGAAGAGACAATTTTACACTGTGTTCAAGAGGTTTTACTATTTTAAAAGACAAAATGAGTTGACCATCTAAACTACGGTTAGCGCCTTATAACAGTAATCAGCCTGGTTCGTCCTGCTATCACTGATTTCTTCAACTGAAAGTTTACAAAACAGCCAAATAAATTATAATTTATCTGAAAAAATTGGTTAAAGGAAACCAAGTGCACTAAATGTTTTCAAAGTTAGCAGAAACTGCTGCTAATAGCGGATTAGCACAAGTGTACCAACCGCTGCATCTTAAATTCCTGATCAACTCTCTATAACTTCATCCAACATCAGCAGCTTTGAAATGAGACCCATGTCATGTCCCATCAGGACCTGGACTCCTTCCTTACCTGGCTGGTCCAGACCCAAACGGCCGCTGCCTCGGACCAGCTGCCCAACGATCTGGAGGAGGCGGAGAAACTCATCAACAAGCACGCCGCTCTCAAAGAGGAGATCGGACGGTAGGTGGCTGCTCTAACAAGCCTCCTTTCTGCCGTGTTTCACCTAACGCGCCGCCCGGTCCGGATCCAGGTATGAGGAAGACTACGAGCGTCTGCAGGCCATGAACGAGCTGCTGGAGTCGGAGGACGCCCCCCTGCCGCAGGCCGCCCTGCAGCAGTGGCTGCAGAAACTCGACGTGGGCTGGAACAAGCTCCTGGAGATGTGGGAGAGCCGGAGGGAGGTTCTGGTCCAAGCTCACATCTTTCACCTGTTCCTGCGAGACGTCAAACAAGCAGAGTCCTTCCTGAACAACCAAGTGAGTGTTTTAAACTCAAAACATTATGACTAGAGCAATTATATGACCGTACAGTTTGAAAAGCATTATTAGAGCCTCCCGCACAACCAACAGGAATGCAGCAAGTGGTTCAAGTAGGAAGATTTATCCAAAATATCGATATCAATACCAAGTTGGGATTAGCATCAGATTGATACTTTAGTTTCAGATTTCCTCCTGAAATTTTTTTTATTGTTGTATTGTTTCTTAACTCTAACATAAAAAAAATCCCTTTCAAATGCTAGCCTTTTGCATTTCAATGCCCAGATTTTTGTTTTTTTGTATTTATGTTACTCAAGTTAATATTATTAAAGTGTTTTGTAGACACCTATACACTTTCAATTCTGTCGTAGGCTTCAACAAAATAATTAAAAGGAAAAACCACAAAAAAAGTTTAACAATCAGGAGTTTGATAATATATCAAACTTTAAAAAGTAATTTGCGATATTCGTGATACTGGCTCTGAATTTATTTGACATTGGATCAATACTAAAATCTGCAGCATCACTTAACTCTATCATGTAGATCTGGATGCTAACTAAAGTTGGTAGTTTCAAGAAGCCAATGTACAGATTGCTAGGCAACAGGGCAAAGTTCTGCTGGTGTTGCTAGGCAACGGGCAGTGCTTGCTGATTTGGAGGTTTTGAAATGGCTCAATTTCCAGACACTAAAAAAACGACTGCATGGCTCTTTTTAAGCAGTTGGGTTGTTTTTAGAAGCAGTAGAAACCCGAAATGAAAGCATTAAAAACTTGCAAAGTGTGAATTTTGTCTAATTTTTGCTCTTTTTTTATTGTTGTATCTTTGACTTTAAGTCACTTCGCGGTTGTCCTGTTAATCCTCCAGGAATCGGCTCTGGCCCACGTGGAGCTCCCCACCACGGTGGAAACGGTCGAAGGCGCCATCAAGAAGCACAAGGACTTCACCACCACCATGGAGTTGAACCTGCACAGGATCAAAGCTGTGATCGAGGCGGGAGAAAGCCTGATCAGCCAGAACAACATCTACTCCGAGCGAATCCGGGAGCGCATCGACACGCTCGCCAAGAGGTAACGAAACAGGATGCAAGTCATCAATCAACAAGTTCATCTACAGCTGATTTAACTTCTCGAGATTTACTCAAGTTAGAGCAGAGACACTTAATAATAAAATGACTCAAAGTGCAGCGTAGTAAAATATTCCTACAAGTAAAATTTTTCTAAGTTACTCATGTGGAAATGTAACTCATTACTAAAAACATCTGGCCAGCGGTAAAAATTGTGGTTCTCACATCATTAGACATATTTTTATATACAACAGGAACCTCTTAAGTTGCTGAAAAAAAATCAAAGGTGAAAATAATTAAAATCTGTGAAACACTTAATTTCTCATGAACACAGATGTTGTAGAAACTTCGATCGATAAAGTGCATTAACTCAGAAAAGTTCTCACAAATCAACCTTACTTATTGGCGCCATGTTTTTTATATTATGTCACAATTTTTCTGCCCTACTATCTCCTTACCTCCTCACCTCCGTAGCACATCGGTAATATTTGAATGAGAAGTCGACGCCGCTATTAAGGTGATAACTTAACTAGGTTAAGGTGATAACTTAACTAGCGTTTATATTTCAAAACGGAACCGGATAAAGCTAATTTTAAATCCAACACCGGACCGATTCTCTTTCCTGTTTTGTTATGGCCCCGCCGCCATCTTTAATCCTGAATCAGCGACTCCGCTTACGGATGGCCAGCGGTGCCCTCTGCTGGATGGCGGCCAAACTACACCACTAAAATAACGTCTCAGTGGACGTTATTAGTGAATTGAGAGGAACTAGTTTTAATATACAAAACCATTAATCCACAATCAGAAGTTGATTATTTGTTTGCATCCCTAGCTAACAGAATCAAAGTAAAACAAATACTTGAGAGAAGCTATAGAACAGCTATGAACAGCTACAGATTTTAGGTGTCTTTGTTTTTGATTTTCAGCTAAAACTCTCTGCACCATTCTGGGTGCATCAGTCTCAAAAATCTAAGCAGCTGGTAAAACACAACAACAGTTTTGAGAACAAAGAGAGAGACTCTCAGGGAGACAAAGAGACAGACAAAAGGACCCGTTTGGTCCAAAACCACAACCCTGACCGTGAAATCTGGGTGACAGCTGAGGTTTTGCTTTGCTGGAAAGAGAACCACATGCTTTTCGTATTAGATTACCATGAATGTACGCGAGTTTGCTCTAAAATCTGCACCTAAACTAGCTCACTGGACCAGTAAGCATCTGTGCACTGATGCAGTTTGTCCGCATTTAAATGAGGTATTATGCATTAGTGCCATATCCACCAATTTTCAATGTGTATTAATGGTAACTAGAGCCAGAGTACACTGCAAAAACACAAAATCATACCAACTAACTTACAAGTAACTTTTCAGCGACATATAGAAGCTCATTTTAGTCAATAATTCCTCAATATTTATGAAAAAAATAAAGATTATTTCACTAATAAGACATTTTACCATGTTGTTAGTGAAATAATCTGCCATCAGAGCTGGTCATTTTTTGCCAATATTAACAAATTATTGACTAAAACAAGCTCCTTCTTGCTCAAAAGTTACTTGTAAGATAGTTTGAATTTTTTCTAGACAAAACTATCTTAAAAATATCTTAATGTACTAAGATATTTGCACTAGAAACTAGACCAAAAACTTGGTAAAATTTTGTGTTTTTCAGTGTAATTGTTGTAAAGAGTGACGTTTTTGCAATTATTTTTGCAAAAAAATGTCTTTTTGCATGTTTGTCATGCTTCAGTGTTTCAGAACATCAAACCAATTTAAATATTACTCAAAGACAACACAAGTAAATAACGATGCACCAATTTGAAATTTGGGCAGATAACAGTATTAATATTGCTGTTGTGGCCGATAACCGATATACCAATATTTATATTTCTCTACCGTTTTGACACCTTTGGAAAGAATAAAAAGTAGCCAGAAACAGACAGCAAAATAAATATCTGTTGTTGATATTGGCAGTTTTATGTATTGGACCGATACTGATATGTTAAAAAATAACTAATAACGGCTGATATCGATGTTGGTGTCGATATATCGTGCATCTTTATGAATAAACACAAAATTCAGTCTTAGGTAGTGTTTATTAAATAAAAAATGCTAGTATACTTCTCCAGTTAGTTGACAAATTCTCAGACAACTCAAAAGCATCAAAATTAATTTATGTTTGTCCAGAAGGTTTATGAGTTCAGAATCTTCCTTCTGTTTGTGTTTCAGAGGAAACCAGAACAGGGAACTGGCCCAGCAATGGCTGGAAAAACTGAACGACCAGTGGGAACTTCAGAGATTTCTCCAAGACTGTCATGAGGTAGGAAGCTGATGGGTTTCAGTAGCTGCTTCATTCTCAAGTCTCACTCTATCCGGTTAAAGCTGCAGTAACTAACTTTTATAAAACATTTGTTTTTTACATATTTGTTCAATAATTTCCATTATTTGTAGTTTTTTCTTTCTACCCAAAATCTGGTCGATGAAAGTTGAGTCTCAGCATATCCTCATTTTTGAAGGATAATTTTGTTTATAGCGACTTTATGATTCATGTTATTTGATGTTTTGTTTATTGGGGATATTTAAGATGTCTTCCAGTTCCAGTGTTTAAATGTCCATTAGAATTTAAAGTTTATTAATCTTTGAGAATGTGTTCTTGGATTATTATGATGTTGACATTATATAACTTGAAAATGGTCTCAAAACAACAATATTATCATTTATCACAATTTAAATTTGTTATTGTGACGGATCTTTCTGTCACATACTATGTTGTCACAACACAGTGATAATTTCAACAAATACAATGAAAGTGCCGTACTGCAGCTTTAATGTCCGGTTGGGTCGTAGCCCGGTTGGGTTCTAGCCCGGTTGGGTTCCAGCCCAGTTGGGTCGTAGCCCGGTTGGGTTCTAGCCCGGTTGGGTTCCAGCCCGGTTGGGTTTTAGCCCGGTTGGGTTCTAACCCAGTTGGGTTTTAGCCCGGTTGGGTCGTAGCCCGTTTGGGTTCCAGCCCGGTTGGGTTCCAGCCCGGTTGGGTTTTAGCCCGGTTGTGTTTTAGCCCGGTTGGGTCGTAGCCCGTTTGGGTTCCAGCCCTGTTGGGTCGTAGCAAAGTTGGGTCGTAGCCCGTTTGGGTTCTAGCCCGGTTGGGTCCTAGCCCGGTTGGGTTCCAGCCCGGTTGGGTTCCAGCCCGGTTGGGTTTTAGCCCGGTTGTGTTTTAGCCCGGTTGGGTCGTAGCCCGTTTGGGTTCCAGCCCGGTTGGGTTCCAGCCCGGTTGGGTTTTAGCCCGGTTGTGTTTTAGCCCGGTTGGGTCGTAGCCCGTTTGGGTTCCAGCCCTGTTGGGTCGTAGCAAAGTTGGGTCGTAGCCCGTTTGGGTTCTAGCCCGGTTGGGTCGTAGCCCGGTTGGGTTGTAGCCCGGTTGGGTTCCAGCCCGGTTGGGTTGTAGCCCGGTTGGGTTGTAGCCCGGTTGGGTTCTAGCCCGGTTGGGTCGTAGCCCGGTTGGGTCCTAGCCCGGTTGGGTTCCAGCCCGGTTGGGTTCCAGCCCGGTTGGGTTTTAGCCCGGTTGTGTTTTAGCCCGGTTGGGTCGTAGCCCGTTTGGGTTCCAGCCCTGTTGGGTCGTAGCAAAGTTGGGTCGTAGCCCGTTTGGGTTCCAGCCCGGTTGGGTCGTAGCCCGGTTGGGTCGTAGCCTGGTTGGGTCGTAGCCTGGTTGGGTCGTAGCCTGGTTGGGTCGTAGCCCGGTTGGGTTGTAGCCCAGTTGGTTATGTCTCCATTGACCCGGTGTTCCTCTGAGCTGCGGTCGACGCTCTGATGATGTCATTTTGAAGCGCCTGTCCGTGGTTGGCCAGCTTCTCTGAAATCTCTCGGTATGTTTGTACGTTGCTCTTCCACTTGACGCCGTTTGTCTGCACATATCGCCTTTGGTCATCCGGTGACATAAATTCATGGGTCGATCAGTGAATGCGGTTTGCTGCCAATCAAACTGATTCCATGGCTCGACCCGCTTGTTCCACCACTGAGACGGTTCTGAAAAACGGGGAAGAACCATTCAGGATCTACAAATGTTCCCTTGAATTATTTGACTACCTGCAGATTGTGTAGTTTGTTGACGTTCAAAGATATTTACATATTCAACCATCACGTTAGTGTAATGTTGTTGGGGGAATTTACATAATTTAAACTACAGAAAACATTAGATAAAGATTAAAAATATTAACATTGGTAAATAAATATGTGTAAATATTATTTTTTATTTAGCAAGCTAAATATTATGTTTGAAGCTAAACATTTAGCTTGTTCGCTAAACATTTAGCTAGCAAGCTAAATATTTGACAGAAATATTTGAGCATAATATTTAGCTGAGTAGATAAATGTTTAGGTAAATATTTAGCTTGTAAAATAATATTTGGCTTGACAACTGAATATTTAATTTGGAGCCAAAAATTTAGCTCCAAATTTAATATTTATTTAGCAAGCTAAATATTACATTTGTAACTAAATATTTAGCTTATTAGCAAACTCTTTTTTCTGATTTTAACTTTTAATAGAGTGTCCAGTTGATTTAAACTGCATTTTAAATTAAAATCATCATTTGAAAACTCCTTTCTGTATTTCATTTTGTTATCTTTGTCTATTAAAATTGGTTTCATAATTTTAAACATTTTAAAACGGTGGAATGTAATGGTTGTAAATTTAATAAAAATTGGGATTGCTATGTGTTTATCATTAAAGTTGAACCTTGGAAACAGACAGGAGGATAAAACCTGCGCCGCCCTCCGATCCTCCATGACCCCTGCAGTCACATCACTTATGCAACTTTTAAATTCCTCCGTGCGCGTGCTCCTGCTGTCGCCTCTGGAGGTGTGAGCCGCGTCGTGTTTACAGCTGCCTGTTCCCCGACACGTCTGCGCGGCACCAAGACAGAGTGTGATAACTCCAAGAAGAGGCGACGACGTGTGAAAACCAGCCCCGATTCATAAAAACAGCCAATCTGCTAATCCGTCCTGCCTTCCTCTCCTTCTCTCTCTGCTTTCGGTTCTTGTTGCTTCACCACTGCAGCAGCATCAAGCTGGAAACTGAGAGTACAGCTGCAGAGACGGAGGGGAAGATCAAATAAAAGCAGAGCTGCTGCTAACGATTATTCTGACGATTAATTGGATAAAAAAAATTGGCACCTCTTTAGCCTTTTTTAAAGTGCAGTATTAGACAAACAAATTAAATTCCTTTTATAAATAAGAATATGCACATTTTGTTACCTAAGTTGCAATAATGTAGCATTCCTTTAGTGAATTTGCACAGAGTGAAGCCAAAACTATGCATTTTGAAGAGTTTTGGTAAAACATATCTACAAATCAAGGTGTATTTATTTTTAAGGGGATCTATGATGCAAAATACACTTTTGCCACGTTTTTCTGCTTCCATTTGCGTCTCAACGGCTTCTAAAAACAGTCCAAGCGTTTAAAAAAGCCACCCAGCCGTTTCTTGGTGTCTGGAAAATGAGCCATTTCAAAAACCTCCAGAATGTAACAACGCAAATGAGCAAGTGCTGCACCATTACCTATACCCCAAACTGAGCTCCAACAAGTTTGCTCAGCTGCTTATACTGCTGTATGTGCTGTACAATGGCTGCTGGAAAAGACAAGTGTTCTGTTCTTGGCTTACCATGGTGGTAAAGGAGGCTCCGCTTCTGCTTTTCAGAAATAACATGTGTGTATAATTTTGTATCTGTTTTCAACCATTTTCATGAGTATAGATTGTAAACTGATTTGAGGGGCCTATCCTAAGGAATTACAATTACAAATCTTCTCAAATTTTTGTCTATTTTCTGCTAATGTCCAAAAATTACAATTTCAGAATTGTGGTATTTCCATTAAATAAGATATTTAATAAAAAAAATCATAAGTGATTAAGCTTGTTCACACAATAAGTCATTAAAAATAATGACAGTGATTATGTAAACATCAGCTATGTCCATAATTCAGCGCTCACCTTCAATGACTTGGAGTGACAAGCCCCGCCTACTTGGGAGCAGCTGCATGCTAATCACTGGATTTTTGGGGAAATTGTAGTCTGCCATTTTGGAAAAGAGCAATGGATTCAACACATTGGAATGAGACAACTTTTTATGAAGAAAAAAAAAGAAAAAACAAATCATCATCTTATTACCACTTCCTGTTGTCTTCTTCGTGGTTTTCGCCCGTAGTAACATCCGGCTGTGAATCACGTGACTTTTGTGAGGCGGCAAAAGTGTTTCAAAGTGGCTGAAAAACCACCTCATCCTAACGTGAAACTTTTTAAATATATATCGAAACACGTGACTTAAAAAAAATACGTGGTTAATAGAAACGCAGCTACTGTCACGACATGGTGACGGTTTGAACAAACCTGTAAAAGCCGGATGCTCGGTACCTGCCGTCCCGGACTGCTCGGTCTTCCCCGCCTCCATCCCTCCGAGCATCCGGCTCAGTCACAGACGGAGCGATGCAGGGGAGGGGCTCGGCTCTGTGCCATTTTATTGTTGTTTTTTCTTTTTTGGGAGGAGGGTGTCTCTCTCCTTTCACTCCTCCGTCACTGATCCACCCCCATTCCCGCATCCTCTCCTTTCTGAGCGAGGCTTTGGCACCAGAGGAAGGAGGGAGGAAGTCTCTTCACTGCTGGTTTCATTTTCCTCCCAGCTTTTTTTTTTCCCTCTCCGCTCCCGTGTTTTCTGCATAGAGGAGCATCTTTGCATGTCGGTGGAGGAGCGAGGATGCGGACATCGGAGGCTGCAGCCTGCAGCTGCCACTACCCAGCGGGCTGCTGCCGCTAACCGCCGCTGGTAAACCAGATTTCTTCCTCCCAGCTGAGTGAGAGCAGAACATGGAGTGTATTCCGATGGGTTTTTGAATTAAATGTGCATATCGCAGCCTGAGTGAGAGCGGGGGTCTGCTCGGTGTTTGAGTCTGCGTAGGTGGTGGTGGTGGGTGGGGGGAGATACTGTAAGCTGTTATGCTGCACATGTGAATTCCTGCAGCCATGTTTGTTGTTACACGTGTGTCAGGCTACATGCGCCGTGCGTCATTAACCGTGACCTTGTATTTCAACTAGAAACGCCGTAAAAATATGAGGAAAAAATGCAAAAAAGCGTTTTACTTATGCTAACATGAATCTCTTCTGCACTAAATATGTTTAATAATCAATAATTCTGCTCTGCATCTTTTGATAAGGGTGTTTTGATATTTCAGAAATCTTATCAGAGCGTCAATAGCTGCGCTTACATTGACCATATAATTATAATAATTGTTTTACTTTTTATTTAGTGTTTTTATTGACAGCATTTTTGTATCTAAGTCATTTTAATCACGTGATAACACACATTCTAATAACATCAACATGTTAGTAGGTGATCATTAAAATGACAACCCATACACTAAAGGTAGCATTAGCAGCTAATGCTACAAAAGGTAGCACTAGCTACATTTTATAGCAAAAGGTTACCTTAATGCTACTAGCTAAAGTCCTCATTTTGGTGTCGTTAGCCTCGCAGTGTCGTTTCTCATGCTTCCCTGCTCTCTGCAGGCATTAGTCTCTGTGTCGTCAAGCAGTGATAGCATTATCTTTTGTAGCTTTAGTAGTACAAATGCAATTCATTTAAAAAATACTTCATTGATGTGAAAAAGAAATTAAATGAAAAATTCTTATTTAATTTTTTTAGCTGCTAGTACTAAAGGTAGCATTAGCAGCGACATTTAATCTGTGGTAGCTGCTAATGTTAGATAGTTGCTAACATTAGCAGTTAGCTAAGATTTATATATAAACTGAGCTTTACATGCTAAATGTCAATGTTACTCAGCATGGTGGTGATAACACACATCCTACTGGTCAACATGCTCGTCGCTCATCATGCTAGCATTAGCCTTGTAGCATCATTAACAGTGACCTTGTAATTCAACGAGACATTTTGGGCGACAGGCGGGAGCCACCCTGGGCAGTTCGCCAGTCCATCGCAGGATGTTGGTTTTATATGTTAATAATAACAATAAAATGGTCATATGATCTACAGCCGGTTGTTGCCACAGGGGCAAACAGGTGAAGACAACCAGAAGTAGTTGGAGGCGCTGAAAGTTTTATAATGACTTACCGCATAAACAAACATATTCTGGTGTGATTTTAATTGTGTTTCTTATTTAATGGAAACAACGCAACTGCAAAGTTGTTGTTGTTTTTTTTGTTCTTTTGACATTAGCAGAATATGGACAAAGTTTTGCGCATGTTTGCAATAGAAATGACTTATGGTTCCCCTCCTCCTCCTCCTCCTCCTCTGTCGTCTTTTCTCTGCAGCTGGGGGACTGGGTGTACGAAAAGATGCTGATGGCGAGGGACAGCAGCCGAGACGAGACCCAGAAGCTGCACAAGAAGTGGCAGAAGCACCAGGCTTTCATGGCCGAGCTGGCCCAGAACAAGGAATGGCTGGATAAAATCGAAAAGGTGCGTGCCGCCATCAGATAATGCAGGTTTCCTGCCTGGAGCGAACGGTTTTTGGGTCACGCCGCTGCTGAGTGCATTCTCCCTCTGCTCAGCTAAAGGAGGCTGGAGCCGTTTTCAGAGAGTTTCTTCTGATTCTTGATGCCACAGAGCTTCATAAGATCTCTTTAACTATGCTGTTTTTATTCTGACTCTGCCTGTTTCTTGTATAAATGTTTTCTTTGGTTGATATTTTTGTTTTACTTCTTTTAATGGAAGAAAAATCTTGTAAATTGCATAGTGAGGTATTTATCTCAGGACAAAGGATGAAATTTACCTATTACGTTAATTCCTGCATATTTACATTGCCATGAATTGTGGTAATTTTAACTAGGCCTGTCACAGAAACAGATTTTGCTGGACGATAAATTGTCCCAGAAGTTATTGAAATGAATGACAGTATTGTTGATTTGAGACAATTTTCCAGTAATATATTGGTAATAGCATAATAATAGTGAAATAGGACATTCCCAAAGATCAATAAACTTTAAATTCTAATCAACATTTAACACTGGACCTGGAATAAATAAACAAAACAACAGAAACAGCAAATAAAATTAATTATGAAGTCTCTGTAAACAAAATTATACTTCAAAAGAGAATCTAGTTGAGACAAAAACACCAGACTGAAGTCTTTTAGCATCCAGTTTTTGGTAGAAAGAGAGAAATGATAAATAATGCAAATGGAAATTATTGAGCTTGTTTTAATTTATCATGCAATTAATTGATTTATTGCAAGAGGCCTGAACAACACAGTTGGTCTACAAGTAAATCAGACATAAAAACAAAACAATAAAAACGTTAAAGCTGAGTCAAAAGTAAAAAAAAAAATAATCAGAAAATATTTAAACAGAGAAAGACTGTCTATAATGTTCAGTAATGTTTATAAGTTTAGTTCAAACAAACAATGTCAAAATCTATATTTTAACTATCCAGTATTTGATGATATAAATGGAACATGCGTTTCCTCTCCCAACCACAAGGGGGTGCTGGAGCGCACTCTGCTTCCTCTGACCCTGTGATTATTTTTCTGGGACACAACATAAAAAAAAAAAAAAAACCTCCTGGGAGTTTGATGGGAGGTAATTAATCTGGGGAATGGATAGCATGGATGGCATGAAAAAGGAGCAGTTCTGCAAGCAAATGTCACCTTGGCGTGGAGCTCACACACACACACACACACACACACACACACACACACACACAGAAACGCACACACACACACACACACACACACACACACACACACACACGTTTGTTTTGCTATCTTTGTGGGGACTTTCCATTGACTTCCATTCATTTCTACTCATTTCTACAGCCTAACCCTAACCTTTACCCTTTTCCTAACCCTAACCAACCAAAACTCAATTCATACCTTAGCCCTAACTCTGACCCCTGACCCAAAAACAGGGTTTCCCCTCGTGGGGACCAGGCTCAGGTCCCCACGAGGAGCGACTGGTCCCCACAATGTAGTATATGTCAGGAAAATCGTCCCCACAAGGTATTACAAACAAACGCACACACACACACACACACACGCACACACACACATACACACACACACACAACGTTTAAAAGTCTAGGAATCAAAGAAATGTGGCACAAATCTCCAGCTGCACTGAGGGGTAATGATTTTACACGTCTGGATCGATGTCACAGCAGCGAGTCAGAGGTGTGAACACGACGTTACGAAGTCTTTGCTTCAACTGACCCGATTACATCCGCGTCTGATTCAGACTGGAGCAGAATAAAGATCCCATCAGTATGCAGACAGACACAAAGTTCATGCTTAAAATCTTTTTTTAACCTCTTTAAAAGCTGCTGTTTAGGTTTATCACTGATTCGAAATCCATTATTCTATGGAAGACTGACACTGCCAAAATTTAAACGTAGAAATAAAATCTCAGGGGTTTTAACTAATTTGATTAAATTGTCTCTTTTTTTTTAGATATCTTGGAAACTAAATTATCTGTTAGCACCTTTGTTAGCTCCAGAATAGAGAAATTCCAGATATGTATTCTCAAAATGTATATTGAGAAATGATAATTTCTCATTATATTTTCTAACATTTCTAGCCTTATTGTTTTTTGATGTGAATTGCTTTGTATGCTGAAGATTTTGTAGTATAAATGTTTATTCTTCCTATTCCAGTATGTTTTTATTTTGGGTCCAACTTGTTTACTTTTCTTACCAGCTTCAGTTGGTATCTTCACAGGAAGTGGACTACTTCGCAGTAGTAATCCACTACAACCAAAACAAACACGCTAACCTAGCGTTAGCGGGTGAAATGGCTTTTGATCTATAGCCAAAGACTGAAGAGAAATCCTACAACCACTAAAATCTGATGCTTCTCCATTTTGTTTCCATTTGGTGAAGAAGGAAGTTGCTCTCAGTGTCTTCAGAGTTTTTTGTGTTGTTTCCTTCAGTGGTTCTTGGTGCAGCGCCTCCACAGGCAAGGAGGGGAACAGGTAGCTCAAAGGGTTTGGTTGGTTTGATTCAGAGCAGAGAGAAAGAACCACAGCAGCAGGAGATGGAGCTGATGTTGAAACTTTGGTCCCAAATCGAACCGATTCTACTGGACTGTCAGTTGATTTTCATTCAGGAAGTTAAAGCATTTAGTACCAAATGACACCATGACTGATGGTTGTTCTGGATCAGTGAGCAGAGGAGACGTGATTCGATGCTCATCATTCACCTTTCCTTGACGTGTCGGCTTCAGTGTATGGGGCAACATGTCTCCTGTTTTATGTGCTTTTCACGGTTGCCAGGCAGCAGCTGGCCAATCAGATCTCTCGCCTCCTTCCTGTCCCCCTTTCTGCCATGCATGAAGGTCATTCCTCCATCCCGTCATGTTCCCGCTTCCTGTTCCCTCTGACTCATTCACTCGTCCTCAGTGGTTTCCATTCAGTTTTTGTTCCTGACTGAACCAGAATCTAATTAAGATCTGCTTTTGTCGAAGGTTTTCCACCTACTTGGATTTACTCTGGGTAGGCCTTCAGTTGAAAAACAAAAAACACCCTTTGAGAAATTCCTTTATTGGGCAGTAACAGCCATTAATGTTACATTTATCTCTGAATTATATCGATAGATGTGTGAGATTAAATCAGCTCTGTGCACAGCCAAGCGGTAGCCAGAAACTGGAGTTCTGGATGTAAAACAGAACTACAGTTCTGTTTTACATCCAGAACTGTAGCTGGACTACATCTGGAAGAATCCGTCAGCTGGACTGGAGGTGCGGGAAATTTTTTAATTGTGGGATTTTTTGGCCCATTTTTATATATTTTTCACTTCAGAAGCCTAACAATCATTGTTTGTTCATATTAGTGTAGAGTGGTGTGCAAATTTGGACTTGAAAAGTCACATCTTTCACTGTTTTTCATTGTTTAAAAGTAGAGCTGAAACGATTAATCAGTTATTTTTTTTGTTAAAGTTTTTTTTTTTTGTTTCAGAACAAACGTGTAAATTAACCCTTCCAACCCTCCTCTCACCCTCTCAAAACAAACCAAACCAAAATAAAACCAATCCAAAGTTTCACAGATGATTGGCGTAAATAATCCTCGACGGTAGCAGAAACAACCACAGGAAACAGAAGTCGTCACTCGTCAGTATTTTCCAAAACAGCAGTTCATGAGAGGAGTTTACTTGGCCCAGTATTGCAGGAGAGGAAACAGTTCCAGGATTTCTTGACATTTTCTGTCATTATTTCTCATTTGTTCATGTGAAACCACCTTTTCACATTCATACAGTTGTAGATTATTCTGGCACCGTCCCCGCCTGCACCACGGTGCTTTGGTGTTTCCACAGATTGGCATCACTGTTTGATCCCCTGATAACCACAGTGTTGGTGACATGGTTATCCCCACACATATCCTCTCTCCAATGTGTTGTAATGCTGTTTTCCAGAATAGGGAAGTGCATTTACATTCCCAGATCGCATGTCTAAAGGTTCCTGCTTCTGTTTTGCATTTCCAGCATAGGTTATTGTTGAGTAGACCTATTCTACGGAGCCTGGATGGGGTGAAATAACATCTATGTACCATTTTATAGTGCATACATTTTGCTCTAGATCCTTTAATATATTCCACATTATTTGATGTTATTCTAAACAATTCGTCATCACTGAAAATGCAGCCAATGTCCTTATGCCAGACAATCCTCACACTGTTACATACATGTTTTTGCATAATTATTGAAATAATCAAGTAATCTGGAGAGCAGAGACTCAAAAAAGGTCGATTGCTGAAACACACAGTATATTTATGCTAAGTCCAGCAGAAAGCTTTTTACATGTATAAGTATTTATTTAGCTGCAGACGCTCCCTCAGCTACAAATGTTTATATTCTCATTTTAAAAAAGCAATTAGATTATTTGTTTACTTGCATCTTTTAGTGACTTTTAATATTACATGAAGAGGCTTAAATAAAAAATCTGCAATGTGTGCCAAGTTGTTTCAGATTAGTTGATTAATCATTAGTATAATCGATTAATTGTTAGAATAAACGTTGCTGTTGAGCAAAGATGTTTTTATTTATTAGCTGCTTTAATGCGACATAAATCCAGTGTTTCTTTGAGAGAAATCTGAATAAGAGAACAAGAGACGGTGAAGAGGAAGTAAAAGAAGCAAAGCGCCTACAGTAGTAGGTGTTCCTGTACTACAGAGATCTGGATCTATAAGCTGACTTTGCATTGTTCTGAATGCTTAATGCTGTGTTTAATCAATAAATGATGTTCTGCTGCTGCAGAGTGACTGGACTTCCTCAACAAGACGCCAGTCTGGATGGGCAGCGTTCAGATCCCAACATTTTTGAGAAACAATATTAATGCGAAATAACAACTTAAGACAAAAGTTAACTTTATGGAGGTGCTGTGGTGGTGCAGGGGCACGGCCCATGTGGTGAGATCTTGGTCCTCATGCTGGTGGCCGCAGGTTCGATTCCCGGCCTGGTGACGTTGCTGCATGTCTTCCCCCTCTCTCTTTCCTGCCAGGCTACTTTCAGGTGGGGGACACTGGAGCCAACAAAACCTTTAAAACAACATTTTGTAGTCGCAAAATAAAAAATGACTAAGTTTATGTTTTGGCTAAGATAGAAATTACAAAAGTGTTTCTCTCACTGCATTAGGATTGTATTTGCTTTATATAGGGAGTTGATTTGTCTGAAAATGTAAAGTCTTGCGTTGCTGCAGGGGAGAGTGATGAAAAGTGAGTTTGCTGTTCTCTGTGCACTTTTAAGCCTAAACCCTTTGGGATTTTGATTCTCACTCTGCTTGATAATTAGCTGACCTCATTAACTTAAAGAAGGACAAGATCAGCTGCTTCTTACTTCATTTCACTTTCTGACATTTTTATTCACTTTCTGTTGTATTTGTTTGTCTGGAGAGGAAGCACACAGTCGTACCTCTCCAGACCTTTTAGTGAAGGTAAGAACATCCTCGCTGCTTGTGTGGGAATTAAGAGAAACTGCTGATAAAATGCATTTAATTAACTGATCGTCGTCCTCGATGTGACCACATTTTCTGAGGTTTCTTTGTTCTGGAGGGTACAGGTGTTGGTTACACCAAAGCAGAAATCCTTAGAGGATAAACTGTTGCTTATGTACATGTGGAAAACTCTGCTCTGTTCAATGCTCAGGAAAAACTGCAACTAACTCCAGAGCTCCAACTCAGAGACTGCAGACTGTAGTTAGCTCACATAAAGGACAAATACACAGAGGTGGGTAACGCTAACTGAAAAGCTAACGCTAAAGCATTAATCACAAACATTAGTTCTGCTAATGCTAAAGCTACACAAACACTGCATTTAGCGGCTCCCCCACTCAGCTCCTTCAGACTAGCCAGCAGCAATTAGCAAACACCTGGTGGAACTGCTGAGCTCATGACAGGAGCTACTTCTCAGAGCAACGCTGGTAAAAACATGGCTCCTTTAATAGAGGAGCTATTTTGTGATGACTTACTGAAGGTGGAGTTTCAGAAAGAATTCTTAAAGAGACAGTATTATCATCTTTCTAGGCACAAAATGTCATTTTATAGCATAATCAAGTAGCTGTTGCATTCAGTTGTGAAAATGCTGGATATATCAAATATGACTTAAAGAAATTTTACCTCCTGATTTAATGCCTTGAAATTGGGCGTCTATCTCTTTAAGAAACTCCTGCTCTCTCTGAAGCTCCACCTACAGAAAATCATCCCAACATGGCTCCTCTATTAACCCTTTAACAACGTTTTTACCAGCGTTTCACTGAGCAGCAGCTCCTGTAATGAGCTCAGCAGGTCCACCAGGTGTTTGCTAATTGCTGCTGGCTAGTCTGAGGGAGCTAAGTGGGGGAGGAGCTTTGTCTTGAAGGCGGGGCTAGATCCAACCGGACGTTTTAGAGCTGAACGGTTGCCATGGAGACTAAAGGATTCCTCAAACATGCATGAAGGAATCCAAGCAACACTGCAGGTTTGTTTTTGACGAGAGAATAAGTTTATAACATGATTTAAAGCTAAAAAAAATAATATTTTACATAATATTGCCCCTTTAAAGAGAGAGAGGCCCAATTTCAGGGCATTAAATTACAAAGTCAGATTTAACATGTAGCTTTTTTTTAAACTGAAGTTGCCATAGTGTCTTGGTTGTGCATGATACTGCTTCTTTAATAGTTTTGTTGTTGCAAATCAGTTTCCCAGCTCAGTGGGAAACAGAGCTGCGTCTCCATGGAGGAGGGTTTTCCTCTTGGCACTGGGATCTGTGCAGATGATCAGTGCAGCAGAGGCTCCCAGCCTGAGCATGGCAGCAGCTGCTGCAGCAGCTCGGAGCGAGTGGGTGAAGCTGCTCCAGCCCACGCTGCGCTCCCACTCACTGCAGCGCAGGCCCGCAAAAAGCACAACAACACAATGAAAGCTGATGTAAGACACTCACACTGGGACTCACAGGGGTGTAGAGTGTGTAAATGCAGGTTTACAGTTAAATACAGTAACTTTGATGCTCTTTCTGCTGATGTTTCTGTCAATGTGCTCAGATTAAGCACTAATATTACGGCTGAATTGGCTCCTAAAAACATTGTTTCCCTGCAGTTGGAGCAGTGCTGCATGTGGATGTGAGTGATTCAGGCAGGGTGTTGTCCGCTGTGGATGATGAGTCACTGCGCTGGTCTGAATCTACCCCCCGCTAAGATCCAAATGTTTAAAAACTTTCTCTCTTTGCCACTGAATCGATCAGAAATAATCATTTAACTTGATTTAAGGGCAGGCGTCGTGTAGAGAGACATTTTACCTCACTGCAAAAACACAAAATCTTAGCAAAGTACTTTTGGTCTAGTTTCAGGTTCAAATATCTTTGTATGCTTGAAATAAAACAAAACTAACTTACAAGAACTTTTCAGGAAGATATAGGAGCTTTTTTTAAGTCAATAATTTCTTCATATTGATGAAAAGTTTTTAGTTCCACTCTTAGATTATTTCACTTGAAAAACGTGTTGTAAGTGAAAAAGGGAACCGGTTGCTCGAAGGGTTTGGATTATTTGACTCAGTGAAGTGTGAAAGAACCACAGCAGCTGAAAATGTAACAAATGTTTAAGTTTTGGTCCCAAATCGAACCGAGTCTACCAGAGCTGTGAAAACGGTTTGATTCTTTTTCATTTAGGTTTTTTTTGCTATTTTCTTCTTATTGATGTTCACTTGCCTATGAGTCTGATATATTTTACTTGTTTTACTTTATTTTTAATAATTCTACATACATATACTAGCTGTACCATTAATTATGTAAGAGACTGGAGATATTTTCTTTATTTTTTACGCCTTTTTCCCTCTGAAGCTCATATAAAACACTGTGCTGGATCTAAATTAAACAGGAGACGGATTTTAGTGCAGACGGGGTTGAATGAAAAATAAATGAAGTGGAGCAGGTGAATGTAAAGGATGACGGTCCATCTGTTCATCCGGTGGGGGTGAGGCTCAAAAGGAGCAGAAATCTGATGGGGTGACGATGTCGTCTGCACATCGTTATGATAAAACGCCACAAAGGAAACGTTTGGTGATGTGATGAAATTCAAAACATGTCTTAATAACTTCCACCCCAGATTGAGTTAAAAATATAATTTTTCAATCTTCATTTCTGTACCACCTCTTTTCGTCTCTCGTCCATCCAGGAAGGGCAGCAGCTGATAAAGGAAAAGCCGGAGCTGAGCCCGGTGGTCCGGAAGAAGCTGGAGGAGATCCGGGAGTGCTGGCTGGACCTGGAGAGCACCACCCAGGCCAAAGCTCGCCAGCTGTTTGAGGCCAACAAGGCGGACCTGCTGGTTCAGAGCTACGAAAGCCTGGACCAGCGGCTGGGGCAGCTGGAGGGGCAGCTGGTCTACGTGGACCAGGGTCAGGACCTCACCACCGTCAACAAGCAGCTCAAGAAACTACAGGTACATGGAAATGCATGGCTTCTGCTGACCTTTCAAACAAAAATCAACTGGTTTCCATTAGTAGCTAAAGGGGTTCGTTTGTCAGATATTTTTCTAACGAATTAAAGAAAATTTCCTTTTAAATGTAGGGAACAGAGAAATTAAACACGTTCTCAACATGATGTGGACCTAGCTAGAAGTTAGCTGCACCAACCCTAGAGGACTCATTATAAACGCTAATTCTGCTATTGCTAAAGCAGAATAACACAGTTTTTAGCTATAGCTAATGCTAAACCGCTGTAACACAGTATTTAGCTATAGCTAATGCTAAATTGATAAATTCAACCACTTTGTGCCAATGACATCTGTTATAACATAGTATTACAGTAACTATATCTAATTACTTTTTAAAAGTAACTTGCCCAACACTAATAATATGTTCATAGAAATGAAATGCTGACAGTGAAATTAGTAGATCTGTTTTTGTCATGCTATGCACATTAAACCCTTTTTATCTGACCGTAACTTGTCATTCCTAAACTATGGATATATTTTTAAAGTTCTGTTGGTCCGTGCAGGTTTCTCCCACACTGGTTATCTGGAGGCTTTTAAAACGAACTTCCTCTTTCTTTTCTTTATCTTTTCACCTGCCGTCTCCTACTCTGCTGCTTACAGCTTCCTTTGGCACGCCTGCCACTTGCACTGCTTTACACCGCCATCTTAACTCCAAATCTAACTCCATTACCCAGAATTCATCCTGTTAAGTGGTACAGTAACTTTCATCACACCTCCCGTCCATCAGCCATTTATCGTTTTGCTGATTTTTGGTCACATTTGTTTTGCATTTTTAGGGAAAGGTGGAACAAAAATGGTACATTTCTGTTAAAATCATCCTACCGGTCCATCTTCCTCCCCTTCCTCCTCTCTGTCAGGCCATGGAGTCCCAGATGGAGGAGTGGTATAAGGAGGCGGGGCAGCTCCAGGTCCAGACGGCCTCCATCCCGCAGCAGACGCAGATCCAGGGCACGGTGGTGGAGCGGCAGGCCGCCGTGGAGACCAGGATGGCCCGACTCATCGAGCCGTTGAAGGAGAGGCGGCGCCTCCTTCTGGCGTCTAAGGAGGTCCATCAAGTTGGGCGAGACCTGGAGGACGAGATTGTGAGTAGGAGACACAGATTTTTAAGGACATGGGAACAAAATCAGGACTGCTGCTGCTTCACTGTGTGATTATATTGAGATAATTTCACATTATTTTAAACATCAAACCTTTATCATAACCTTTTCTTTGTAGTTCGAATTTTCCCTATAATGTTCAATATTAAAGGTGACCTATTACGCTTTGTTGAACAAGTTAGGATAGGTCTATGGCCTATACAAAACATGTTGACTTGTTTGTGCAGAATCATTCTTACAATAAGATTTTATTCTGCTTAGTTCTGCCTTTTAACGGGCAGAGTTCCACTGGGGTTGCTAGGTAACGGGCAGAGTTCCACTGGGGTTGCTAGGTAACGGGCAGAGTTCCACTGGGGTTACTAGGTCATGACACAGCGCCTGCTGATTTGTGAATTTACACTCTGGAGGTTTTTTAAATGGCTCATTTTACAGACACCAAAAAAACAAATTTATTCAAAAAAAAAAAATGGCTGCATGTTTTTTTTTTAAACATTGTTTTTAGAAGCAGCTGAGACCCAAATGAAAGTATAAAAATGTGAATTTTGCATAAAAGTTTTCTTTTAACTTCTGTGTGTCCCGTGTTTGTTTAGTTGTGGGTCCAGGAGCGCCTCCCTCTGGCCATGAGCCAGGAGCATGGCTCATCGCTGCAAGCCGTCCAGCAGCTCATGAAGAAGAACCAGGTAAAATAACAGCTTGTGTTGTTATTATTTAGACTTCATAGAGCTTTTCCATCCTCATGGATGCATTACCTGCATCTGAAAATATTTTAAAATCTTACTTTTTAATTAATACATCAAATTTTTCATAACATAATTTACTATCATTGAGCTAGGCTAATCTATAGTGTAAACAATGAGCAAATACAGATGTTGATATTTACAGTTATATGTTAATTGGAAGGTCGCAATAAATAAATTGCATAATGAATTAACTCAATAATTTTTATTTCCATGACTTATCAATTTTCTCTTTCCATCCAAAAATTGGAAAACAACATTTGAAGAATAATTTAGTTTATTTATTTTGGATATTTAAAATATCTTCCTGTTCCAGTGATAAATGTTCATTTGACTTTAAAATGTATTGATCTTATTATTATTATTATTATTATTATTATTATTATTATTATTATTATTATTATTATTATTATTATTATTATTATTATCTTATTTAATTGCAAAGCATGATTTATTTGGAGAGAGGAAGTCTTTTATTTTGAAGAATGCTTAACAGGATCTGGTTTGTCTTTTGTCTCTGTCTTGGCTTCTGTTGTTTTTTGGTTGCTAGGATACGAACAGCTCTTGCTGTTATTTGTTCAATAAAAAGTGAACAGAAAATGTTCAACAAAAACATCTGAGCCTCCATTTGCCTCGTAACAGATATAGTTTGCTTAATTTCTGGCTCTAACTTTATACATTTCTTACATGTCGAATTTATGTCAATGCTTCACAAACAGCACTGGTCTTTGGAAAGGGGATTCCTTTTGCTGTAACCTTTTTATTACACAAATAAAGTTTCTGTTTTCCTGATACATTTTCAAGCGAACAGTTTTCTGTGTTGCTGCAGACGCTCCAGAGGGAGCTGGAGGGCCACCGGAGCAGGATGGAAGACGTCCTGGAGAGGGCAGGCATCATCGCCACCATCAGGAGCCCAGAGGCCGACTGCGTCAGGGTGGGCCACGACCAGCTGGCCCAGCTGTGGGCCCTGCTCTGGGCCGAGACAGAGCGCAGGCAGCTGGTTCTGGACGCCATGTACCAAGCCCAGCAGTACTACTTCGACACGGCCGAGGTCGAGGCCTGGCTGAGCGAGCAGGAGCTGCACATGATGAACGAGGAGAAGGGAAAGGTAAAAGTGTTTGAGAAGCTGCATTTCCATTGCCCATATGATTGCGTAATTTGACATTTCAAAAATAAATTCACGTAATGGAATAATGCCAATTTGGAAAAAAAACTTAGTTTTTCAATAAGTTTTGCAGTTAGGATGAAGTTTTTTGGCCGTATCAAAATTGGTTTAATTCGCAAAACTTCAATGGAAACTTTTTTTTTTGCAACACACGAGTCACGTGATCAATAACCGATGTTGCCGCTAGCTGCGTTTCCATTAAAATCGTACAATTTGGAATTTGGAAAATAAATATCCTAAATGGAAATACGTCAGTAAAACAAAAAGAAACTAAAGTTTTTAGTAAAAATAGAAAAGGAAACAAATTTAGTGTATTATAATGGAAACATTTTTTCACGTCACATGATCACCAACAGGAAGTTACTACTGGGGGAATCGACAAAGAGACAGGAAATGGTTTGAGGATGATGGCGCTACTTTTTTTAATGACTTACAGTGCAAACAAATTTTATTCACGTTTGATTTTAACTGCATTCCTTGGAAACATTAGCAACATTAGCGGAATATTAAAGCTTTGCACACATTTGTAATGATTGATCTTAAAAGTGTACAATTTGACATTTAAAAACTAAATTTGCTTAATGGAAATGCACTAATTTAGAAAGAAATTCTTGATAAAAAGTTTTGTAATTGATTTATTTCACATAAGGTCAATGGAAACAGTTTTTTCGCATCACACGAGTCACATTAGCAATAAATGGATGTTACTACTGATGAAAACAATGAAGATGATGACAGGAAGTGGTAGGAGGATGATGGCGTGGCAGATTTTTTAATGAATGTGGAAATTAAAAAATGTGGACAAACTTACTCACGTGTGATTTTTAATTGCATCTCTTGCTTAATGGAAACACTGCAGTTGCGAAATTGTGTTTTTCAAGATTAGCAGAATACAGATAAAGTTTTGCAACCATTTGTAAAGGAAACTCATCTTCTGTGAATAACTCTGTGTTTACTCTCCAGGACGAGCCGAGCACGCTGCAGCTGCTAAAGAAACATTTGCTGCTGGAGCAAACCATCGAGGATTATGCTGAGACCATCGGTCTGCTGTCGCAGCAATGTCGCCAGCTGCTGGAGATGGGGCATCCAGACAGGTGGGCTCAGAAACACATAATCTGACAGATTATCCCCCATCACAACCAGTTAGAGCAGCAACGTCCAACCGTTTCACCGCATGGGCCGAAACCGAGGACAGAAAACATTGATATTTTTGCCTTTTTAATTTAAATAATTGAATTTATTTTCCCTTTGGGATAAGTAAAGTATTTGTGAATTTAATTATTATTATTTACATTTTTTTTTGGAAAACAAAATTTTTTTACCTGGACAGCTATGAGCAAAACAATATTTGAAAATAAATATATAAAAAAATAAATGAATGTTATATATAGTATATGTAATGTATATGACATAAAAAATTATATGAGTCATAATAAGACTTTTGGAAACAACAGTTATTATTGATCCTAAATATTGACTGTTACTTTGTCTGGATTTTTTTATGTGCGTTCTCAGAACAGGATGTGAGTCGCTCGTTCTTCTTCTTTATTTATCTGAATTTATGTTTGCATTGAAATCTTCTCTTGAGTAAAATGTTTTATCGTCCCTATTTACTAAGAAACTGAATTAACGTGAAACATTGTTTGACAAAAGTTTATTCCACTGGACTTTAAGAAATTTAAAGTTAGCGTCTTTCCTGTCTGTGTGCTTTCACCCTCAGTGAACAGATCAGCAAGCGTCAGTCGCAGATCGACCGTCTGTACGTGTCTCTGAAGGACCTGGTGGAGGAGAGGAAGAGCCGCCTGGAGCAGCAGTACTGGCTGTACCAGCTCAACAGGGAGGTGGACGAGCTGGAGCAGTGGATCGCCCAGAGGGAGGTGGTGGCCAGCTCGCCTGAACTGGGCCAGGACTTTGAGCACGTCTCCGTGAGTCTGCTTTTCACAAGTCTGGGGGAGAGGCGGACATTTTGAATTATTTTTTTATTTGTATATCTTCTGGGCTTTTTCTTCTATTATCTTTGGATACCAAAAACATTTTAAAAATTAGTTTACATGCAGGACTGATTAAAGTTTGCAAAACTAAGTTAATTTAACATATTGTAACATTACTTCTTTTAAATATATTGTTTGACAAAATATAAAATCCAATTAGAAATGATAATGTTTTGACATTTTCTTGTAAAAATCATGACCTACTTAAAATATTAACAGTTTAGTTTGGAACGTTACGTTTCCATGGTTTCCGGAATTCCCTCAGAAAGGGAGGGAATTGCCATAGCAACCAGTGACTCAGCAGTTTTCTCTGTCACATTTCACCTTTACAAGCTCTTTGAAATTGAGGATTAAAAACTCGTAAAAAGATCAAATAGAATAATGTGTACTAAAATAAGCCATAGTTGGATGATTTATAAAATAAAATATGTTATGTGTTGCTGCTGTTTTTTTTAATTTTATGTGTTTAGTTCCCTGTTTGTATCAATATCAATAGCTAGTCTGTGTTTAACTGACTAACTATTTCTGTTACTGTTTCTATAAGTACTTTTGTTTGTTTTATATATTAGCTTTTAACTGTTGTGTTATATGTTTGTTTAGTTGTCAGTATTTTATTTTTGCATTTGTTAATTTATCTGGCAAATTTATGTATGATAATTTTTGTTCATGTAGTTTATTTTTATTTTTCATTTATTGTAAGTTTATTTCTTATGTTTTATTTATTTATTTAATATTTAAGGTAATGTTTATTTGTGTAAAATCTGTTTAACTATTCATGTGCCTTTTAGTTACTTTGGTCATAATTAGTGTATTTATTTAGTAATTGGCCAATTTACATTTTACTACTTTGTTTTTGTTTGAGATTTTTAGTAATCCAACAGTAGCTTATTTAGTTATTCATTATTAGTTTTTTTAATTTGTTTTATTTTCTCATGTGACTGTTTTTATATGTGTATCATCTAGATACTTATTTATCTGGCTTTTAGTTAGTTAGTTAGTTAGTAATCAATGTATTTACAATATATTTTGTTTGGCTGATTTACATATGACTGTTTGGTTTTAGGGTTAGGGTTTTAGTCATTTATTTGACTCTTACTTGTTGGAAGTATATTTAGTTATTGTTTGGCTTTTACTTATTTGTTTTGTTTATTTATTCATGTGACTGGTGTGTATAATCATTTATCTTTAAGTTAGTTAGCTAGTTATCAGTGCATTTGTTTTTGTTTGCATTAATTTAACTATTTATTTTGACAGTTTTGTGTTGTATGCTTTAGTTATTATTTTTGCTTTTATTTATTTGTTCGTTTATTATAAATGGTTATTCTAACACTTCTGACATTTGTAGGTAAACACCACTTCATCTCCCATCATGTCAATCTGTTACACTTTACGTATTTTCTCTCTTAGTCCCAACTTTATATGTGTTGTTATAAAAATAATACAGAAAAACTCCAGAAAATGTCCTAGTTATTTGCCGTAGGTGAACATTTGGTAAATAGCATCATCTCTAATATGACAGATAAAAACAGTAGTTTAAGTGTTTCATTTTTGAAATGCTTCCAGGTCCTCCAGGAAAAGTTCACAGAGTTTGCGTCGGAGACAGGAAGTGTGGGACAGGAGCGCGTGACGGCCGTCAATCAGATGGTGGACGAGCTGATCGACTACGGCCACTCTGAGGCCGCCACCATCGCCGAGTGGAAGGACGGGGTCAACGAGGCCTGGGCCGACCTGCTGGAGCTCATGGAGACCCGAGCGCAGATGCTCGCTGCTTCTCACCAGCTGCACAAGTTCTTCTCCGACTGCAAAGAGGTAAAACAAAGACAGTAGCTGAGTTTCCATTTCAAATCTGTGGAAATCTTTGTCGATATTCTGCTAATGTCAAAAAAACTCTGTTAAATAAGAAATGTAATTAACATCACTCACAGCTCATTAAAAATTATAGCAGGTACATGAGATATACTCATAATTCGGCGTTCATTGTCTATCAGTCAATCAGAGGAGACGTTTGCGTCTTATTTAGATGTTTGAGCATCAAGTCCTGCCTACTTAGGAGCGGCTGCGTTTTGGGGAAATTGTAATAGGTTATGTTATATTAGAGCTATGGATTTAACACATTGGAATGACATAAAAAAGATTTTTTTTAACTTTGTGATGCTCTGGTGGAGCCAGAAAAAAGAAAAAGAAACCATCACTCTCCTACCACTTCCTGTCTCTTATTCAGCATTTCTCCAGTAGTAACTTCCTGCTATTGATCACGTGACTCCTTTGATTCAAAAAAAGTTTCCATTGCAGTTTTGCTAAATAAATCTATTTCTATACAACCAAAAAACACCTACAGCAAAAAGTTTATCAAGAAACGTGATTGTTTTTTTTTTTGTTGTTTTTCAAAATTGTCTTGATTCCACTGAGCAAATTTCATTTTGGAATTTCAATTTGTGCAGATTTATGGTCAATGGAAACGCAGTATGTTAGTAGACGACTAAATCAAAAAGAGAACAATATAAATCAAACACCTCAACAGTTGAACATTTTACAAACAAAATCCAAACACAAATTGGTAAAAATGAACTCGGGTCCGCCTACAAACATCGGTCTCGGTTCTGATGAAGTGAATTCTGGTTCAGTTTGAAAGCATATGTGAACGGCAAGCATACTGGAGACTGCTCCAAAAGCAGGAAGTGGACTACAGCACAGGGCATTCTGGGTAAATACAGCCAAAACAAATGCCTTAGCCTAGTGCTAGAGGTAAAAATAGCTTGTGGTCTTTTACCAAAGACAAAAGAGAAATCGTACAACTGCTAAAAGTCACCACTACTCCATTTTTGTTTACATTTTGTAAAGAAGGAAGTTGCGCTCAGTTCTTCTCCAGAGGTTTTCACGTTGTTTCCTTCAGTAGTTCTGTGCACAGCGCCACCACAGGTGAGGAGGGGAACAGGTTTTCCAATTAGTTTGGATCTGTTGTCAGTTTGCATTGTGAAAGCGAACCACAGAAAACGCTGCAACTTTGGTCCCAATCAAACCGATTCTACCAGACTGGATGTGAAAATAGGCTTAATAAAGAATCCTTCTTTTTAAAATTACTGCAAATCACTCTAATTGTTTGATAAAAAAGTGTATTTGGTCTTTATTATTTTTTATTTCGGCAGATTTACATAATACTCCTTAATTTCCAGATCTTGGCCCAGATTGAGGATAAGCACCGGCGGCTCCCAGAGGTCCGGGCTCGGCAGGGCAGCACGTCCAACACCAGCACGCTGCAGAGGCTCCTGCAGAGCTTCGAACAGGACATCCAGCTGCTGGTCACTCAGGTACAGCAGACACTCGCTGCCTGCTCTGGCATCTATATGCTCTACATCTGGAAGCTGCTGGGAGGTTTTACATCGTTTCTCATTTGACTTTTTTACCTCAATTTTCAGTCACGGTTAAGAAAGTAAGCAGAAAGTCAGACTTATTAAAAATTAAGGACAAGGAGAACCTCTGCAGTACTTACACAGACAGACAAAGTTATTGGTTCCTGTTCGTTAATGATTAAGAAAGGCCACTGAAATAACTTGAAGTAATAATAGATAAAAATTTACCAAAAATTAACAAATAGAAATCAGACAATACTTTAGAATAATGAAAAAAACCTAATAAAACAAACCTGGGCAAAAATAAATGCTGCTAACGCAACTGCAAAAACACCAAATGCTACCAAGTACTTTTGGTTCAGTTTCTTTATTCACTTGAATTAAGACAAAAACAACTTACAAGTAACTTTGGAGCAAAAGGAGCTTATTTTAAATCAATATATTCCTTAAAACAGATGAAAAACTACTAGATTATTTCACTTATAACATTTTTCCTTGTTATAAGTGAAATAATCTGTCAGTGGAACTAGAACATTTTCATCGATATTAAGGAATTATTTATTGAAGAATGTTTGTAACCAAAGACTTTTTGTGTGTATATGTTGTTCCTAAAAATGGAAAAATGTTCCTATAAAGTCTTTGATTCAGATATTTTAGCTTTTGTTTAAGACTAATTTATTATTAAAATGAATACTTATTTCAAACCTCTGGTTCTTTTATGCTACAAATTACTTTGGTACCTCACCAACACAGGTATTACCAAGTATTTTTTATAATTTTTTTTTGGTGTAGTTTCTAGTAGAAATATTGTACCACACTTGAAATACGACAAAACTAACTTACAGGTAACTTTTCAACAAGAAATAGGAGCTTATTTTAAGTCAGTAATTCCTTAATACTGATGGAAAAAGTTCCAGTTTGTAAACAACTGTAACTGTGCTGTTACCTAGCAACCGTAGGCCAAGCCCAGCTCGTCTCCTAGCAACAGAGTTCTAGTTCCACTGCCAGATTTATTCACTTATAAGAAGACATTTTTCACGTTATCAGTGAAATAACGTGAAAAATGTTACTTTTTCACGTTTTTCAAAAGAAATAAATATTTCTTGCTAAAATGTTACTTTTGTCTTATTTCAAGTGTAATAAGATATTTGCACTAGAAAGTAGACCAAAAACTAAAAATACTTGGTAAGATTTTGTGTTTTTACAGTGAAGTTTGTTTTGGTAAAACTACCAATTTACTGTGTAAAAACCTGCAGTGCAGAGAAAGTGATTAATTTTCCTGAGGAACGATGCAAAAAGCACAGCTGCTCTGTGCAGAGCCCCAAAATGTCCTGAGCAGCTGCGCTTGCTGCGCTTTCTCCTCTTAAACCCGCCGTTTACTCATCGCTACGTTATGATCACAGGTGCGTCAGCTGCAGGAGAGCGCGGCCCAGCTGAGGACGGTGTACGCGGGCGAGAAGGCCGAAGCCATCGCTTGCCGTGAGCACGAAGTGATGCAGTGCTGGAAGGAGCTGCTGACGTCCTGCGAAGAGTGCCGGCTGCAGATCACCACGGAAACGGACAAGCTGAGGTTCTTCAGCATGGTCCGGGATCAGATCATGTGGATGGAGTCCATCATCTGTCAGATCGGCACCGGGGAGAAACCCAGGTGTGCAGAAAATCCAGCAGCTGGAGGTTTTTTTTCATATGTAACCTTGTGAATAAAAGCTAGCTTTAGCTTTATTGCTAATGCAATTACCAGAAAAAAACTGCCAGAGAAGAAATTTACCCCAGAAAATGATCCTGGTGAGGCGGATAGATATGGTTCGTGTCACCCTGAACCTTCAGAGTGGAGCTTCCTGGTGGGAGGAGACTAAGCACTTCTGATTGGTTTAGTTATCCAAAGCCAATCAGAGGTTAGCAAACTGAATATTTAGCTTCAAGCTCAAAATTCAGCTTCAAGCTAGCTCTGAGGTAAATATTTAGCTTGCTAACTTCTGATTGGCTAAGTTGTCCAAAGCCAATCAGAAATTAGCTCACTAAACATTTAGCTCTGAGTTAAATATTTAAATATAGTAGTTAATGTTTAGCTCATTAACTACTAACTGGCTTAGTTAAAAGCCAATCAAGAGTTAGCAAGCTAAATATTTAGGTTCAAATGAAAACTTCAGCCTGAAGCTAAATATTTGGTTTACCAGTGAATCTGCAGCAGCAGTGACTGCATCACCTCACCAGCAGGTGTTGTTTAAATACTTGCTAGACTCAGCTTTTATTTTGATAGTCCACATCCTGTACTTGGCAAGTGATTTTGTGTACTAGATAAATATTTAGATTTAAACTAAATCTTCAGTCTGCTAACTAAATATGTATTTTAAAGCTACATTTTTATCAATGTCATTCATTTGACTTGGTGAAAATGTGATTTGGAAAAATAAACCCTCATTTTTTTCTTTTGTAACTTGATAAATAACCCAAATTATGTTTAAACTGTGATGAAATGTTTAGTTCTGAAGAATATTCACTTGTTAAAAAGCAACATGGTGGCCTGTAAATGCAGAGCGGATGTGATGGTTCTGCGGTTCCTGCAGGGACGTGTCGTCGGTGGAGGTGTTGATGAACTACCACCAGAGCCTGAAGAGCGAAGTGGAGGCCCGCAGCCAGAGCACGCTGGAGTGCATCGAAATGGGAAAAATGCTGCTGGCTGCTAGAAACCCTGCAGCTGAGGAGGTGAGATTACATAACAATAACACAAGCAGACATCAGTTTTGGGCAAATGATGCAGCGATCAGACGAGATGTTCATATTCTGCCGGAGGCAGACGTGGACAATTCTCGCCAGAACTAAACGTTTCGGGCGTCCTACCACAAAATTTTTACGATAGATGTCTGAGTCTTTAGCCCATTCTTAGTTTGCCAACTAAATATATAGCTCCAAACTAAAATTTTATGTTGAAACTAAATATTTAGTTTCAATATTTGGCTAGCAAGCTAAATATTTAATTGGAAATATTTAGTTTGCAAACTAAAATTTGGTTAGTTATTTCCACAAATATGTAGTATGCAAGTTAACTATTTAGCTCCAAGCAAAATATTTAGCTCTGAGCTACCTAAATATTTAAACATTTAATTTGAAGCTAAATATTTAGCTAACAAGCTAACTATTTAGATTGAAGCTAAACAATGAGTTAGAAATCTAAATACTTAATAAGCAAGCAAAATGCTTAACTCCATGAATAATTAGTATTCACGCTAAATAGATTAGCATTAGGCAGCTAAATATTTAGCACTGAAGTAGTTAATATTTGATTAGCTCTGAGCTAGCTAAATATTGAGTTAGCTCTGAGTTAGCTTAATATTTGAATATTGAGTTTTGAGCTAAATATTTAGCTAGCAAGCTACTTAGTTTGAAGCGAAATATTTTGTAAACAAGTTAAATATTTATCATCATAAATGTTTAGTGTGCTAGCTAACCATTTAGCTCCAAGCTAAATATTTAGCTCTGAGTTAGCTGTATGTTTGGCTAACTCAGAGCTACTATAATATTTTACCAGCTCTGAAGTAGCTAAATAATTAAACATTGAGTTTGTACCTAAATATTTGGTTGGTTAATTATGTAGCTTGCTAGCTTAATTATTTTGAAATTGCGACATTTATAAATGAATGACTAACATTGTGAAAATATGACTGAAAAATGAACTCTGTGAGAAGCTAATTAATTCCAATCATTGCCATTAATTAGATTTAATCCGATGTTTTTGAAGTAAATGCTAATATTTTCCAAAAATGAGCTGTGTAGTTTTGTAATTCTGATGTTTGTTTTCAAATTTTAGATCAAGGAGAAGCTGGAAAAGGTGATTGCGAAGCAGCGTGAGCTTTCAGAGAAGTGGGACAAACACTGGGAGTTCCTCCAGCAACGTGAGCACAAACAACCATCCTAAGTGGAGACGTCATCACACTTTCTGTTCTTAAATACTCCGCCTGTTCCTTCCGTTTTGCTGCCAGTGTTGGAGGTTCACCAGTTCGCCCAGGAGGCGATGGTGGCGGAGGCCTGGCTGACGGCCCAGGAACCGCTGATCAGCAGCAAGGAGCTGGGCGGCAGCGTGGACGAGGTAGAGCAGCTCATTCGCCGACACGAAGCCTTCCGGAAAGCCGCCGCCACCTGGGAGGAGAGATTCAGCTCGCTGCGGCGTCTCACTACGGTAAAACCGCCATGGACACCGAGTCGGTCCAAAATACTGAAAGCTAGGGAATTTACATACTGACTTATGATTTAGCCCTGAGCTAGCTAAGCATTTAGTTTAAACATTTAGGTAGATCAGAGCTAAATGTATCCCTTGCTACTTAAACATTTACCTGCAAACAAAATATTCAGCTTCAAACTGAATGTTTTAGCTCTGAACTAAATATTTTTGCTTGAAGGTAAATATTTTTATCCTCTACCTATACATTTAGCTACTGTATGTATATTAAACATTAAACATGGTAACTAAATATTTAGTTTAAAACTAACATTTATAAAAGAAGTATGTTGAAAATATGACTTTGAAAAATGAATTAGTTTTTTTACGACAGACTAAATAACCTGAATTTAGTTCATTTTGACTCTAAACTACATTTATTGTTGCTTTGGTGAAATGTCATTTTTTGAACCTTATGGCGTTTCCGATTTTTCCCTCAAAAATTTTTGTTTATATTTTTATTTATTCCACAGGAACCAATTTTATAATATTTTTATTTTGCAAACAACAACCTGAAGCTTTTTAGTTTCGTTTTACTTCTAAACTTGTTTTTCTTTTTTGTTTTTTACCTTTTCCAGGTGGAAAAGCTGAGGGCGGAGCAGAGCAAGCTGCCGCCGACGCCGCTGCTGGGCCGGAAAGTCTTCCTGGACCCTCAGGACGCGGCGCCGGGCCCGGCCGCGCTGCCCCGCCTCCCCGTCTCCCCCGTCATGAGGCAGACCATCTACGAGCAGAACGAAGCCAGCACGCCGCCGTCGCCCTCGCCCGCCACGCCGTCGCCGTCGGCGGCCGCCCGCCGGCTCGCCTCCGCCGTCATCAACGGCTCCGGCTACCGGCACGGCGGCGTGGTGGCCGTCCAGCCAGCCGCCTCGTCCATCGCCTCCGTTGCCACGGCGGCCATGTTGGTGTCAGCCAATCAGATGCGGGAAAGCGCGAGCTCGGCGAGGGAGCAGGCGACGAAAGCCATGAGCTACCTGCAGCCGGAGGCGAAGACGTCGCCGTATCTACGGCAGCCGAAGATCAAACACCTGGACGACGCGGTGACGCCGCTGATCGTGGCGAGCCGCCTGGAGCGAGTGAGAGAGCGAGGGAGGGAGAGAGAGGAGCGGGCGGAGGTGGCGGTGATGGCGGAGGTGGTGCTCCAGGAGCCGGGCCGGGAGCGGCTGCACAGCGAGCCCACCAGGGGGCCCCGCGGGTCCAGAACCGACCCGCTGGACCGCGCCGAGCCGCAGGTCCAGGCGTATCAGCGGCAGCTGTCCAGCGAGCAGCTGATCCAGGCGCGGCGCGACGAGCTGCCGCAGGAAGTCTGGAGGGAGCAGGCGGGGCGGCGCGACAAGCGGACGCTGGAGCGGCAGACGTCCAGCGAACAGGAAGGACACGAAGGCCGGCGGAGAGAGAGAGAGCGCCACCGAGTGGAGAGGCAGGAGTCCAGCGACAACGACGTGGGGAGGGAGCAGTCCGACCGGCGCTCCACCGGAGGGTGAGACAAAAAACCTCAGAGAGCCGGACTCTAAAAACCACTCAGGAAAATAGGAACTTTTTTTTACTACGCTGTACTTTGAGTAATTTTACTATAAAGTATCTCTGCTGTACTTATTTATTAATCTACGCACCTCGGCTTATAAGTAACTATTCATTAAGATTTAAGAGCTTATTTTAAATGAATAATTCCTGACAAATTACTTGTTGATTGGGAGATTATTTCACTTGCGATCTGGGAAAATTTCTTGTTATAAGTTAAATAATTTGCAAGTGGAGTTAAAATAACAAAAACAAATTATTTACCATCATAACTGTGATTGTTTCCACAGAGAGAAGCGAACCACCATGGCAGAAATTGTAGAGCAGCTTCAAGAAAGAGAAGCAGCACAGGTTTGGACTCTTACTTCAAAGGTCAAAGTTCAAAGTTGTCACAGTTTTCTTCCTGTTTCTTAAAGGGGCGGTATTATGTATTTTCCAGGCCAGCTTACAGTTTATGCTGTAAACTGGCATCAGTTGTAATCAAAATGCTAAAATTTGACTTTGTAATTTAACGCCTTGAAATTGGGCCTCTGTCTCTTTAAGAAGCTTTTCCTGCTCTTTCTGAAGCTCCGCCTTCAGGAAATCATCCCAACATGGCTCCTCTATTAACCCTTTAACAGCTGTTTTACCAGCGTTGCTCTGAGCAGCAGCTCCTATTATGAGCTCAGCAGGTGTTTGCTAATTGCTGCTGGCTAGTCTGAAGGAGCTGAGATGGGGACGGCTGCTCTTATTCCTAGAAAAAACTTGGTGTTTGAAAAATGTTCTTGGAAAAAAAAATTCTGTGTTAAAAGTCAAAAATGTTCAAAATCAATCTAGTTGATTTTCTAGAATTTTTATTTTACTTTTCAAGCTCAGAAATTTCCTAATTTTTTCTCAGTTTCTGAGTTTTTTGGTGGAAATTTGTCACCTAGAATGGCTCTAGCACACCGTCGTAGTCGTGACTTAAAACACTTCCCATCGTATTTTTTCTTATTCAGCAGTCTAACAGTTTCCCTCTTTATTTTTTATAAATATATCCAATTATAAAACTGTGAGAAAACCAGTTTTATGTTTATTCAGTCAGTATAGCACAGCTGACTCAAAGTGATGTTAAAATTTGATGATATTTTTGTTTAATTCAGAATATTATGATAAATATGTTACAGAGAGACGACTGGACTCGGGTTTTTAAGAAAATGGCCGCTTATCAATTAATCGTCAGTCGATGAACCTTCTTCCTTCTCGCCCTCAGGCGCGTGGCGAGGTTCCCCGCCTGCCCAACGGTCTGCCAGAGAAGTCTTCCCGTCCGGACCGGCCCAGAGCCCGGGACCGACCCAAACCCAGACGGCGGCCGCGCCCCAAAGAGCCGGGAGAGACGACGCGGCGTTCCCGATCGGCTCCGGCCCAGAGCAGCCAGGCGGCGCCGCAGCCGCCCACCCACACGGCGCACCACGAGGGCTTCCTGTTCCGCAAGCTGGACATCGAGAGCATGAAGAAGAGCACCAACAGGTGGGTCTTCAGGGCCCGGCGGGCCGCCGGCGCGCAGGATGCTCCCTGCTGTCATGACCATCCAAATTAACGAACTCCAATTTCCAAATTCCCTAAAGTTCCCTTTGAGTTTTAACCATAAATGGGTGGAATATTTTGAATCTCTTCTGGCTTTAATAATCCCTGTTGTGTTTATTGATCAGTCGATGGCAACGGGGCGCAAATTCAGCATGCAGAGTTACGACTTTTGCATCTGATGTGTTGGGAAGATGCATGACTCGGCTGACATGTGGTCCTTACAAGCTGCAGCCGAACCAAAGTTCAGCCGTGGTTCTGCTCAGCGCTCAGGTCTTCCTTCCTCCATTACAGCCAGATTTCAAAATGGAGTTCACTGATTTAGGAGCTCAGACAGGTTTTGAGGTTTTTTATTTTGAAGCAGAAGAATCATGCAGCCACAGCGCCTCCACACTTACTTTACCCCTGGTAACAATGTGACAAAAAGATTCAAAAACATTGATCGACTGGATCGATTGGAAGGTGATTTTCATCGGGTATTCGCTTCACATGTTGGATTTTTTTTTTTTGCTGAAATAATTTTTTTTATCTGATTTTTCAGATTTTTTCCTGAAATCTGATCTTTCAAATATATTTTTAGCTAAAATCACATTTTTCTTTTTTTGATGAAATTTGATTTTTTTTTCTATTTTTGAAGAAATCAGATGTTTTTTCCTGTAATTTAAATTTCTCGTTTGCTAACTATTTATTCTCTGATAGTTTAACTCCTTTTAGCACAACTTGAACACCTCAACAGTATTTCTCTGCGTCCAATCAGATCGTTATTTGAAGCAAAAATTAACCCCAGGGGGCCGAGAGAAGCAGCTTTGTCGTCCATCGCTGCTGTTAGTCGATGTCTTTGTGCGTCAGATTTACCGGCGTACCAGAAACACACAACAAAGGTTCCGATAAGAACCTTTGTGTGTAAAAAAATATATTAATTATTTGCGATGTTTGCTGGATTTAAGTGTATTAAAATTCAACCACTGCTGTTGTTTACAGATGCTGGTGCGTTAGATTTCGGGTCGTACCAGAAACAAAATACAAAGTTCCAGCCAGAACTTCTGTGAAAATAAAAAAGTAAAAAAAATAAAAAATTATTACTTAACATGGAGTTTTATTTTCTACTGTATGAATAAAAAGCTGCATTTTACCAGGGGTGATAACATTAATGGTGCTGTGTATCTAAACATCTTAATCGTTGCATTCAGAATGTGAGGACAACAGTTTCATGAAATAAAAGTTTCCCACAGCATGATGAAACTCCACGCATGACGCTTAACCTGAACGCCACGCAGCTGAGGCGGCTGCTTCACTCGCTGACTAACTGGCTGGATGAAGAGCGCAGCGAGAGCGGACCGATCCGCTCGCAAACCCGCACACATTCCCCAGACGAGCCCCCACTCTGACCCGCTCTCCGCCGCCCTCTGGTGGCCGCTCCCATCACGCACAGCCAAAAGCTCATCCAGTTCCAGCAACGGATGACGCCTACTCACGCGCCCACTCACGGCAGTGGATGAATGCGGCCGTATGTACATGCCCTGTTATGTACATGGGAAGGTAAAGCACAACTGTGAATGGCTTGAATCCAGTGTTGAATCATTGGGATTCAACCCGTCACCGTTACGTCGCGACTCTACAAACTGTCACTCTGTGGTTCTGTGCGTATTAATATTCTGATGAAACCTGCAAAATATGTTGCTGAATATGGTGCTTTTGATTGAATTTATTGTGGTTTAGTTTACTGATGGGAAAAAGAAAGTACACCCTTCTTTATCTCTGGGGTTTTTCAAGCTTTTATTGTGCAAAACCACATAACCAGTCACACACGGTCATTATTTAATTAGCCTAGAAAGTTTGGTTCAGTCTCTGTTCGGTTGAAATGATCTCTGGTTCAGTTCAAATGCGTATGTGAACGCCAAGCGGACCAGAGGCCGCTTCAAAAGCAGGAAGTGGACTACAGCGCAGAAAATGCTACAACCACAAGAAATGGAAGCAAAAGGGAAAATCCTGCAAAAACTGCAAATAATAAAACACTCCACTAGGGGGAGTCTGGCATAGGTAATGTTACCAACATTACCTATGTTGGTAACATAGGTAATGTTACCAACATTACCTATGTTGGTAACATAGGTAATGTTTACAACCGTTCTCAGGAGTGTTGTACTGAATATTAGGTCATATAATGTTCCACCAGGTGTTTGCTGATTGCTGCTGGCTAGTCTGAAGGAGCTGAGTGGAAGAATCGCGCTCTGTGAGGCAGGATATTATGATATTGTACAAAACATATAGGTACATAATGCAGTTTTTTCTTTCTTCTGGATATTCCAGCTTTACTGAGGGTCTGGTCCCATCTTATTTGATGGGACCAAATAAGACGTTTGGCTCCCTCTAGTGGACTGGAGGGCTTTTCTGTTTCATTCTTGCTGCTGTTTTTGCTGCATTTCCACTTTTACTTCTACCTGCTATTTACTGTTTGCAGCGTATTTGTTTGTGTGCATTTGGAGTTTACCTCATTTAAGTGTTTGTGGCGCATTTGCACCTGTCGGCCACTGTAGGAAAAACATTTAAAGGGACGGTATTATATCATAATCAAAAACTATCTTACCTTCAAAGGCTTTAAAAACACTGAGTTGCTGTGAAATTGGGTCTCTGTCTCTTTAAGAAGCCCCTAATCCATCCGACAATCTGCCTTCAGCACATTATCGAAACAATGCTCCTCATTATGCTGTTTACAACTGTTCTCAGGAGTGTTGTACTGAATATTAGGTCATATAATGTTCCACCAGGTGTTTGCTGATTGCTGCTGGCTAGTCTGAAGGAGCTGAGTGGAAGAATCGCGCTCTGTGAGGCAGAAGCTCGGCTCACAGAATCAACATTTTTTTCTGTTTTCCCTTTTTAAATGCTATAAAAACTGCAAGGGTGTGCTTTATTTTTCCACAGTGTTTCCATCTGGCGTAATCTTATTGCTCACCAAATCTTTCATTAATTACAAACCGTTTCTTATGTGCACCTTAGCTTTTTGCTTGTTTGCAGATGTTTTTATCAGAATATAAAGCTGCATTTTATTTCCTCCAAGGACTGTGCACACGTTTAAGGCCTTAAAACTTGCTTAATATTTTAATGCAGCACTAATTTCCTAAATTTAAAGCAATCGTCTAAGAAATGTTTTCCTTTATTTGAGTTAAAGGTTAAATTGGTTTGTTTTCACATGAAATAGCATCAAACTTATAAGATTTTATGAAGTAGCTTCCATTTTTTGAGAGTGAGGATTCTCTCTTTATTTTCTCCCAACTGACGGAAACTGAGATCACTTCTGTAAATTATTTATGGAACATCAGGCTTCTCGTTGGTGGATCAATCACATATCTAATAGGTCTAAGACTTTTGCACAGTGTCTATGCCTCCTCTCAGTTGATTTGCTTCATGCATGTGGTCGCTTTAACACAGGGGTGTCCAAACGTTTTGTCACGTTGGCCAAAATCGTTGAGCCAAAAGATCGGACAGGCCAAAGAAATAAAAATAAAATCAAACAAATCATTTTCATCATTTAAAATCATATGAATTAAAAATAAATAAATTTAATGTATATACTTTTTATAATCATTTTATAATCATTGTGTTGTAAGTTGTTTGGTATTTATAGTTCTTAAAAATAGCCTTTTGGCTAATTCTGGCACATTTACAAAAATGTTAATAAATTAAATGAAATTAGTTTCCAAATTCCTTTGAGTGGAATTAAACAGAAACTACAAAGAAGAACACAACAGGAAGTAGTTTTGGGATTATGTTTTTTAATAACTTATCGCATAAAGTTTCAGGTGTGTTTATAATTTAGTTTCTTATTTAATGGAAACACGACAATTATGACATTGTGGGTTTTTTTCTACATTATTTAAAGTTTTGTGAATATTTGCAATGGAAACGGAGCCAGTTATAAGAATGGGACTCGGGGACTTTCTTTCAAAACGTTTAATAAATTAAATAAAAGCCGTCGGCTTTTCTGTAAAAGTTCTGCATGTTATAAAACCTTGATTGTTAAAAAGATGAATACTTTTTGTTAGGGTTGGATGATGTGGCTGAAAAACGTATCACAATATAAACGTTTTATATCAGTCTATCAGTTATTGATTAGTTTTTTATTGTAAATATCTGAAATATTGCCAGACTGGCGGTTTTATCCATTTTTTTTTAAAAAACTGTTTTAAGGCGAAACTGCAAACTGCTGCTGCACAAGTTAGCAGGTTGTTGCTAGGCAACCAAAGTTGGGTGGAACTTTAAACTGCTACTTACCCAGCAGGTTGTTGCTAGGCAACCATATAGTGAATGAGTGAGTTAGCTGACCACCAACCTAGTTAGCTGGCTTAGGTTTAGCAGCTAATGTCTTTATTATGCCTACATCTCCCAGAATGCCGTCTGGTTCTGGATCAAAGTTCAGTGAAATTATTGAATATCTGTTGATATTGATCATGTGCCTATTGTGATACATATTGTTATTGATTTATCATCCAGCCACACCTTTTGTTGAACTGTAAAAAAATTATGTTGATAATAATTTTACCCTAATTAAAAATGTAAAGTTTCCATTTTTATCAATCATTTGTGATTGGCAGGTCAAATCTGTTTTATTCTTAAACGGCTGCAAAAATGTCAGTCCAAGAGCCAGGAATGGCCCCCGGGCCTCACTTTGGACACCCCTTGGCTCATCAGATGTAACCTAGTTGGAAAAATTGCATTTAACCAAACTCTTCTTCTGTTTCTGTGTTTTTCCCCGCTGTGCTTCCGGCTCTCCCTCCGTTCTCCTCCAAGGTAAGTCATAGTCGGGCGCCGCACACTGGATCACCGAGCCGTACGTAGCTCCGCCCCCTCCGCCCCTCCCCTCCCACTCCACCGCTCCACCCCCCCCTCCCAGGTCATCCGTGTGTGCGTCCGTTCATTTGTGTTTGTTCAGCAGTGTAAATCCTCCTCCCTTCTTGGGGCTGGTCCATCCCGCCTACCTACCTGTCTGCTCTGGTCAGGTGAGTCAGGTGTTAGCCTAGCAACAGAGACTCTGCAGCTCTTCCTGACTCCTTCCAATCTCCCCTTCCTACCTGCCCCAACCCCCCCCCTTCCCTTATGCCATCACTTCTCCCCCCTCCTTCTCTTCCTCCCGCCACCCCCTCCCCCTCCTCCACCCACCACAGCAGGTCATGGGTCAACCTGTACTGCGTGCTGAACAAAGGGGAGCTGGGCTTCTACAAGGACGCCAAGAACACGGCGACGCCCTACAACAACGAGCCGCTGCTCAGCCTGTCCCACTGCCACTGCGACGTCACCAATGGATACAAGAAGAAGAAGAACGTCTTCACGCTCAAGTGAGGGCCGGCCGCCATGTTTGGTTTCAGCTAGCATGATAGCATGTTAGCATCGAGAGCTGCTGAGTGACATCATCCATTGGTCCTCATGTCTTTCCATCCATCATTCATCCAACCAAGCAACAAACCAATTGACCATCCATCCATCCATCCATCCATCCATCCATCCATCCATCCATCCATCCATCCATCCATCCATCCATCCATCCATCCATCCATCCATCCATCCATCCATCCATCCATCCATCCATCCATCCATCCAATACTTTCAAGGATTTTGTATTCGTAATTTAAAACGGCTGAAGAACTGGGAACTCTGTAGATTTAGAAGGATGAAACTGTAACACCAAACAACGTGTCAAATCGCTGCTGGAATCCTGAAAATATTCAAATTAAACTTTGTTTTGTATTTTTTTTATTGTGTCTTAAATAATAAACTCTTGTAAACTTACCAACTGTCAGTCTGTAGATTTGATCTTCATCATTGGAACATTGAATCTTCCTTTCTCCCGTTGCAGAACGAAGGATGGCAGTGAATTTCTGTTTCATGCAAAAGACGAGGTGAGACTTTCTTGGCGTTGGTTTATTGTTCTGTCTCGATCCAAACGGCTGACTTTGTTCGTCCGTGTCCTCGCAGGAGGACCTCAAGGCGTGGGTGAACAACATCACCGCCAGCATTTCAGAGCACGAGGAGATCGCCAAATGGGGCCAGCCCCAACCAACTACCTCATCCACCGACGAAGGGACGCGGCGAGACGGCAGCAAGGTGGACAACCGGTCCGACCGCGGAGGCGAGCGCTCCGACCGTGGAGACCGGATAGAGCGCGCGGACAAAGAGAAGGAACGGGAGAAGGAGAAAGAGAAGGAAAAGGAGAGGGAGAGAGGGGAACGCTCAGAGAAGTCGGATCGGGCAGGAAAGTTGGACGGAAAACGCTCAGAGAAGAAGAAGAAATGAGCGTGGCGACAGACGTTTTGGGATTGAAACCTACGAACACTGGATGGACAGGAGGCGGGGCCACAGTCCGAAGGTGGAGGCCCCTCTTCTTCGCTCCAGCAGCTGGGCTTGGATGGAGAGCAACAGACTGACCTGGCTCACCCACAGGACGGATTTGATCTTTCTCTGTCGCCTCCTGGTGGCCGTTTCAGAGAACTGCAAATGGATGAGGTTTTTTTAAACAAAAAAAAAGTAGGAGAAACACGAGCATCACTTTAATTCAAAGGCTGTTACTGATTGCTGGTAGCGCGGTAAAACGTAGCTCATACTGTTCCATGTCGGTTTGTTTTCTGAGATGAGCTTTACACTGCAAAACACAAAACCCTACCAAGTTCTTTGGTCTAGTTTCTAATGCAAATATCTCAGTGGACTTGAAATAGAGACAAAACTAATTTAACTTTTCATCAAGACGCAGCAGCTTGTTTAAAAGTCAATAATTCTTGTTAAACTAGTAGATTATTTCACTTATAACAGACATTTCTCCATGTTATAGGTGAAATAATCTACAGGTGGAACTAGAACATTTTCATCATTACCCACTTAAAACAAGCTGCTACATCTTGATGAAAAGTTACCTGTCAGTTAGTTTTGACTCTATTTCAGGTGTACTAAAATATCCGTATTAGAAACTAGACCAAAAATACTTGGTAACATTTAGTTATTTTGCAGTGTAGCTGTATGTAACTCTTCTGTCTGTCCTATCTACTGTAATTATCTGTCTGTCTGTAAGTGGAGACACGGCCCACTGTCTCTTATCAATCCTCAGAAATCAAGAGAGAAGGAAATGGTCCCAGAAGGTGGAATCGTTTCGTTTTGTTTCTTTACACCTGGTTAGTGAAAAATCCACCTGGTTTTGTTGTGACGCCTTCAAAACGTTTCTTTTAACGGCTCCACGGATGAAGCAGCACCAGATGCTCTCAGTTTCTAATGTTTCATGATTCAAGAAAAGAGCAGAAGAGGAAGATAAATATATAAGACCCAATAATTCCTTATTATCGTTTAAAAAATAAAGTTTTAGTTCTGCTGACAGATCATTTCACTTATAAGATGGGAAAATGTTTTCAGTGAAGACAGTCTGCCAGTGTTACTAATACTTTGTTTTAATCAATATTAAGTAGTTATTTATATAATACGTGGTTTTAAAGCTTGTAAAGTTTTGCTCCAGTCTGACAGCTCTCATGGATCATAATGTCTAATAAACTGCCCAGCCTGTGGGCAGCATGTTAACAAATGGACTCAACTGAAAGGCTAAAAATCAGATGCAAGCTAAAAATACGACTGACTTCTGTTTCTTGCGGAAACTTGCGTCGCTGCAGTCGGGATTTCTGATCCTTCAGCGTTAGCTAATCTAATTGTGAAATAGCCTTAATGTTTGATTCCCAGGAGCCTCGTTCATTAAAACATAATTTACCTACTCATAACATAAAGATTACAGATTTTGAGGAACTGTACAGGCTACATCTTCTATTTTTATATCCAAAAACTCTACTTGAATGTCATTTTGATCAACTTGTTTTCAAGGTTTTCATAAATCTCAAGTTTCTTTATAAGCGCAGAATCTGTTATTTTAATGAACGAGGTCTCCTGGGCAGAAACCGGTTCTCTTCTGCTCTTTTATTCTCTTCCATCAAACCTTGTTGGGTTCGATCTTTGATTCATTTCCCACCTGTCTGTCGTTCATACTGAACAGTCTTGCTGAAGTCTGAATGTGTGCGCCGCTGCTCTTTCCCAGGGTCTCCACAGCTCTCAGGTTTTGTTGGTGTGAGGATGTTTGTCCCCTCAGTCTTCCAGGAATGTTCCATAACACAAATTGCTCGTATAACGTTTCTTTTGTTTTTTTACTTAAGTCTTTGTGAAGACCCTCATGGTAACATCATAACTCCTCTGAGTCCCAAACTTCTCCCCGATCACAACCTGAATCTAAATGATGTCAAGTCGCGATAAAACCAATTGCATGGTTTCTTTATAGGACTCACTCGTCTTTGCAGTCCATCCGTATTCTGGTTTATTCCATGGAAACTCGTAAAAAAAGCCATAAAAAGTTGGTGGAATTGTAAAAGTCTACTGTCATTGCACCACAGAAAACATTTATTTATTATTTTAGTTTCTTTTTATTTTGTATTTGGCATCCGTTCTGCTCCAGGTAATGAAGTTCCTGCAGAGAAAGTGACCTGAATGTTTAGTAATGCCCCTTCACACCACATCAAAACAGACCTGATGTTTCCTGGAACTCCAAGAAAGTTTAAAATGACCTGCAGCCGTTTATTTTAAAACTTAAGAGCATTGATTTGAAATCTAACATTAGGATTTCTTAATTAAAACCTTCCTGTTACACCTGATAATCTGGTAGATTCGGTTCAATTTTGCACCAACTTTCCTAAACAAATCCCAACATTTGTTACATTTTCAGCTGCTGCAGTTTTTTCACATTGCACTGTCCAACTAAGCTAAACTAATGGAAAAACCTGTTCTCCTCCTCGCCTGTGGGGGCGCTGCACCAAGAACCACTAAAGGAAACATCATGAACACTTCTGAAGAAGACACTGAGCGCAGCTTCCTTCTTCATGAAATGTAAACAAAAATGGTGCAGTGTCAGATTTTTGCGGTTGTAGGATTTCTCTTCGAGGTTAATAAAGTATTTTTGAATTTGAATTTGACATTAAAACGACTAGTCATTTTTCCCGTAAGTGCGTTTGTTTTATTTGTATTTACCCAGAATGCACTGAGCTTTAGTCAACTTCCTGTTTTTGGAGCATTCTCTGGTTCGCTTCACATATCCATTTGAACCACACTGAGTACAGAAACTACATTTTGAGAGAAGAAGAGTATGTATTGTGTGAGAGAACACAATTTTGAGAAAAGCCTCTTTAGCTTGATAAAATTTTGAATAATCTTGTTCGAAGTTTCAAATGCAGAGCAAAATCTGAGCGATTTTTGCAACAAAAACCAATCAGTGAAGAGGATGATGTGAATTTTTAGTCTGATACAGAATTTATTCGCCACAAAATATTTACCCTGTAGTTTGGTAAGCAAATTCTTTCTCCTATTTCAAATGTTTCTTGGATTAATCAACCAATAATGTTGCATTTTGGGTTTTGGAAAACTGGTGGTGCATGTAAAATGTGCCAAATGTTCACTTTCTAGTGTCTTATTCTACTTTCTGTAAATTTTCAAAGTGTAACATCAACATCTGACAAAATATCACTTTGCGTATCCTGATTGACTCGTTCCAAACAAGTAGATAATAATAATTCGCATTTTTTGCGACATTTTGAAGGTTTGCTCAAAATTCACACAATTATTACTTCAAATTTCGCTTAGCGACATTATTTAGTACTTTTGCAATTAATTCGAACCTTTATGCAAAAGTGTTGCAATAAGTTCTGCATGTTGTACCGACTCCAGCCAGGCGGGGGCGATATCTCTTAAAATGCTTTTTAGAGTATTTGTGGTTTTCAAGTAGTTTGGTTTGGTTCTGGTGTGAGCGGGGCCTAAAGAAGTGGGTCAGTCCTGCAGGTTCAGACTTTCATCATGTGGTTTTGCTTTAGTTTATCAACATAAGGAACAGATTTTTATTTTCTCAAGGTCTCAAATATTCAAATTATTTTTAAATACAAAACAGAAAGTTCCTTGCAGTTTTAACAAATTGCTTTACTTTTTTTCCCCAAATCCTGCAAAGCCCAGTTATAAAAATGACTTTAAAACCTTCTTCTTTATTTCTATTTATCCCAGATTGTCTTGAGAAGAATTTTGTCATTTTTGTTTCCATGCATCTGCATCAAGTGTGAATATCAGATCAATGCGAACATTTTCATGCATGCCAAACACGACGGCCACAAGTCGGAGGCAAAGGAAGCAAAATTTGGAGAAACTTTGCAGAAGAAAACTGACTGACACCGCAGGTCAAAGTTCACCGATGCCACCATGATCTCACGTGAAACAATCATATTATTTGTAGATCTACTTTTAAACATCACGGCACAGATGTTAGGAATGGGTCTGAAAATGGAACATGGTTTGGATGAGCTCTGCCTGTCTGTGTGTCTTTACCGTCCTGTTCACATCGGCCTGTCAGCCCCAGATATAATCACCAATAAAATACCTTTTGGTTACTCATGCACTGCAGTGGAGCTGGTGTTTTCTTCCTTTCACCTGGAATCTGGAAACAAGAAGACGACTTCAGGTTTAAGTTTTTTGACAACAAAATCATAAAATTTTGGTTTTGGAAAAACAAAATGTCAGAATTTTTTTTTTTTTTTCTCTGGAACTTACTCAAAATATGCACATTTCTTGACAAAAACGAATGCAAGGAAAAGGTAAAACAACATATATAAATTTCTTTACAAAAAATTAAAAAAATAAAATTTTTGACGAAAAGCATGAATAAGGATAAAATAAATTTCTTGATGTAAATGCATGTATAGGGGAAAGGAAAAACAAAATAGGCATATATTTTGACAAAAACGCATAGAAAGAAAGGAAAATATATTTCCTGACGAAAATGGAAAAAGAAAATGTATAAATGTTTGCTTTAATTTTAAATTTTGTCAGTTTTAGTTCTCATTAGATATTCAAATTAAAATTAAAATTGCGGAGTTAAATGTATCCGGCAGGTGGCAGTAGTGCGCCCTAATTATGCCTTAACATCAACGAAGCGGAAATGTAGTTCGGAGCTGTTTCACTGTTGCACAGGTTATCATTTAGAGAACCGACCGTTGATGTTAGCAAAAAAAAAACAGAGACTGTTTTGTTGTTTAAAGTTCACTCAAAACCGATTTAAAGTTCGTATTTGAGTTACAATATGCGCTTTACTCCAACGAGCCGAGGTTTGAATACGTATATTTAAAAAAAACACACGAAAAAAATGGAGGCGCGCTTCGGGAGAGAGTTAGCGTCCGCGGTGGAAGTGGCTCTCCGGGCGGCTGTGTCCGTGTTCAGGGACGTGTGGCTCGGAGAGACGCGGAACTCGGACTGGGACGAAGCGAAGCTCGGTGAGATCCAGGAGATCGAGCGGTTTCTGGTCGATCAGATCCAGAAGGTGTTCGCCGAGCTTTGGGAGGAGAACGAGGCTCTGCGGACCAAAGTGGAGCAGCTGGAGGACGTGCTGCAGAGGAAAGCCGGGCGGCTGGAGCAGGAGCTGGAGGCCAGAGTGGGTCAACTGGGCCGAGACATGGAGCTACTGGAACAGGAGCTGAAGACCATGAGCGAGGGCCCCGGGAAGACCCACCAGGACGGGCCAGAACAGCAGCTGGAGGACGGACCAGCAACCGGTGAGACTCTTCTGTAGTCAGTAGGTTCTCGCTTTGGTTTCAACATCATGGAAAGATAATACTTTATATTTCAATTACAAAAAAATGGTGGTTAGAGTAGCCAAAAATTACAACTTAAGAGGAGGACTCATTTAACTTACTTTTACTCAACTAAAAGAATAAAAAACAAACAAAAAAATCCCCCAAGAGTTGCTAAAAAAATCTACTTAAATAGACTTTGGCCAAATACAATTTGGAAAAAAAAAGGGAAGGGGAAAAAATGAAGAAAATGTGGAATATTGTCTGTGATATTATCGAAGTATTTAAACATATATATTCTGATATCAGTTTTTGGCAATATCACCTGGTCCAGCAAGATACTAAATGTAGACAGAAGAGACATTTTTCTCAATTTTTTCAACTTAAGCCTTATGAAAACTATGGAAGACCTAAAGAACAAGTGAAAACCTTTTGTTTTTGTTTAGTTTTTTTGAAGACCTATAAGTCTGACCAAATGTTCTTTCTCTTCCTAAAATCTAGATTAAAGTGCTTTTCCTGGAGGGGAGCATTAAAAATATGCCAAAAAAAAGTTTTCTAATTGTGTTTTTGTATTAAGCCGTTTTGACTATTAAAAGTTTTTATCTTTTTTGTCATTACTAGAGCGACCGACCGACCAAACGAGTCAAAAAGAAGTTTTTTTTGTTTTTTAAAGTCCTGAAAGGCAATTAGTTTTTTATTTAGGCCCATTTTCTAAGTCTGATCAAGTTTTCTTTCTTATTAAATATATTTTTCTTGTAATGATAATACTAATAATACATTTTATTTGGAGGCACTCAAGGACACAGTACAATATACACAAAATCAATTAAAAAGAATAAAATCAAGACATTTTTTCCTGAAGATCATAGAAACATTGATTAAAAAAAAACAGTTTTTAAGACTTTTTCACTGTTAAAAGTATTTTTCTTTCATTGCTAAAGCAAATAACCAAGAGTCAAAAGTATATTTTTTAAGTGTTTTTTAAATTATTTTTTCTTTAAGGGGAAAGAAACATTTCATGAGGAAAAAACCAGCAAAATTTACGTTCAAGTGAAAAGGAAAAAAAAAATCTAAATTCTAGGTTACAATATTTTTAAAAAATTAGAAAATTAGTTTTCTCTCACCTTTCAGGATTTCTGTAGAAACCAATCCTTACAATAGGTCATATATGTTTACTGTTCATTTGCTTCACCTCAACAAACAGAAAATAACATCATAAACAATGAAGCTTTCATACGAACTGGAGCTGAAACGACAGGATGAATCAATTATCAATTAATTTGGTAATCGATTTCATCAGAGATTAACCAAAATGTTAATCTCTGATGCAGTTCACATTTAAAGTTTCCCTGCTCTCTGTGATTCCAGATGGACCGGTGCCGGTCGGCTCCAGCAGTGTGGCGTCTCCAGAGCCGGAGCAGAACGACCTTCCTGTGACCTCAGGAAGCGCAGACGTCGTCCCCTCCTCCCCGGATCGGTCCGCGGCCGACTCGGCTCCCGCGGAGGCTCAGATGGTGTTTGTCGGCACGATTCCCTCCGCCGCCGCGGTGCTGCTGGTCGGGGCCAACGAAGTCTTCGCCCAGACTTTGACGGACGAGCTGGAGCTGAAACCCGAGTTCATGCCGCAAGACACCGCCAGCCCCGACTCCAGCAGCGCCAGCGGTCTCCACTGCACTCAGGAAAAGGTGAGGAGACAAGATGGAGTTCAGCCGCGTGCCCAAAATGTGGCGCAGGGGCCATTTGAGACCCTTGGACTGATTTTGGGCGGCTCTGACTGCAATTCAAGAATGATATACGGGAAGTATGACTAGTTCTGTCATAATAAATTTTGCTAGATGATAAATTGTCCCACAAGTTCCTGCGATTATATTGTCGTTCAGAGACAATTTTCAAGTAGTATAATGCAAGAACACATTCTGAAAAAGATGAATAAACTTTAAATTTGAATGAACATTTAACACTGAAACTGGAAGACATTTTAAATATCCAATATAAATAAACAAAATGACAAATAAGATGAATCATAAATTCTCTGTAAACAAAATTGTCCTTATAAAAACAGCTAGTTGAGCCCCAAACACCAGACTGAAGACTTTTATCATCCAGTTTTTGGTAGAAAAACAATAAACCATACAAATGAAAATTATTGGTTTTGCTTCAATTTATCATGCGATTAAATGATTTATTCTTATTGCGACACAAAGTATTGATTTTGTTATAATCAGACTTTTCTAAAACGTAGAACCTCGTATATCGGGAGACTTTTACTGAAAAGCCAATTTTGCTTTACCTAAATTTAGTCTTATTTAATGTATTAAGGGATTTTGAAAGAAAATGACCCAAATTCTTGTCTTATAAATTTTATTTGAGCCCAAAATAATTTAAAAACTAAATTGAAGAGAGATTTCAAATGTCATTTTAAGGCTCTTCGTTTAACATCAAACATTCAAATCAATAGAAAGTTAGGAACAAACAAGTGAACTAAAAGTGAGTGAAACCAGTTTATAATCCAGATTAATCTAGAAAGCAAAAGGCAGCAAGTCGGCACTCAGGCTGTTTTCCATCCGATAGTTGGTGGACTCTGTTGGGTTGTGACCAGAATTACAACATTTGCTACATTTTCAGCTGCTGTGGTTTGCTTTCACACTGCTGTGTTTCCATTGACCATATGACTGGACAATTGGAATTATGAAAATAAATTCACCTAATGGAAACAAAGCAATTTTGAAAGAATTTATTTTTCAGTAAAAAGTTTTTGTGCTTGGATGAGGTGATTATTTTTGGCCATATTGGAATTGGTTTGTTTTGCAAAGCTGCAATGGAAACACTTTTCTCATGACATAAGTCATTGATCAACAACTGGATGTTACCACTGGAAGAAACGAAGAAAAAGATGACTTCCTTCTCCATGAAATGTAAACAAAAATGGAGTGGCGTCAGATTTTAGCATTTTGTTGGATTTCTCTTTTGTCTGTGGCAAAAGACCCCGACCGGTTTCTCCCTCTAACGTTAGGATAATTTGCTTGTTTTGTTTGTACTTACCCAGAATGCCCTGTGCTGTAGTCCACTTCCTGCTTTTGGAGCGGTCTTCAGTCCACTTGGCGTTCACATATACATTCTATCCGCACCAGAGTTCACGTCACCAAAATCTCCTGTAACACAGAAAAATGTTGTTACATTTTTATTTATTTTTTTTTTTTAGGTGAAAAGTTGCTTGAAGTCTCAAATATTAGCAGATTTTAGATATTTGTAAGCAGCTGTAAGGGTGCACTGATTCGTTTTCTAGCTAGTCACCAACTTTTTAAAGACTGACTTTTCAGTTTTGGCTGAAACTTTTTTTTTTTTGGAAAAGTTGCTAAATTGGATTGCTAACTGCTAACAAAAAGAGACATTGGCTGATTGCATTGCTGGGGAAGATGAAATCAGTTTTTCAAGTAAATATCGGCTGATCACACAAAATTTAGAAAATCTGTGGACCTCTAGCTGGTTTCTGTCTGTGAGGAAAACTAAACCAATTTCAGATGTTTTGATTTGGGACCGAAAAGTTTTGAAACTTCAAATCTCTTTCCAGATGCCACAGAATTCTTTAGAGGAACCTGCTGGAGTAACACAGCTCAGGAGGAGGAAGACTGATAAAACTGAAAAAGGTAGGACTTTGTTAGGGGGTTCAGGGTTGGAATAAGGTACATTCACCACTATTTTTTTTTCTATTTCACTTTCAGTTTCACCCAACAACTCAACAGAGGAGACACGGGCCGAGCCAGGCGAAGCTCAGGGAAGAAGCCTGAGGAGAACCTCCTCTCAAGCAGGAAAGCGCTTCTTCTGCGAGTATTGTGACACCGGCTTTCACTGGAAAAGTGACCTGAAGAAACACCTGAATGTCCACAAAAAGCCCTTTCCCTGTGAGCAGTGCAGCAAAAGTTTCCCAGACAGGGAAGATCTGGAGAATCACCTTCTGAGCCACGACTTGGTGAAGGACCCGCTGTCGTTCCCGTGTTCGCAGTGCAAGAGATCCTACAGGAAGGAGTCGTCACTCCAGAATCATCTCAAGCGCCACCAGACATCCAAACTGCCCAAACCGTTCCCCTGCGACCAGTGCGGCAAATCATTCAGGGCGCAACAGTCACTGGAAAACCACCTCCTGCGCCACGAAAAGTGGAAGCTGCAGCTGAAGTGCCAGCACTGCGAGAAAACCTGCAAGACAGCGGTGCAGCTGAGGGCCCACATGGCCGTGCACTCAGAGGAGAGACCGTTCAGCTGCGCCACGTGTGGGAAGGAGTTCAAAAGCAAGGACACCCTGCGCTTCCACCAGATGGTCCACACAAACGCCAAGAAGTACAAATGCAACATGTGTGAAGAGTCCTTCAAGTACGCCCACTCGCTGACGGTGCACAAGAGGAAGCACACCGGCGACAGCCCGTTTGTCTGCGACGAGTGTAACCGCTCCTACAGAACCGGCACCGCTCTGAAAAGACACAAGGTCATCCACACCGGGGAGAAACCCTTCACGTGTCACATTTGTGGAGCGAGGTTCAACCTCAACAACAACCTGAAGAGGCATCTGCGCATCCACACCGGCGAGAAACCATTCGCCTGCAAGGACTGCGGGAAGAGCTTCTCTGACAACAACAAGCTAAAGTCGCACATGCTCGTTCACGGCGCCAGGAAACCCTTCATGTGCGATCTCTGTGGGAAGACGTTCCTCTTCAACTGCAGGCTGCAGATGCATCAGCGGTATGTCCATGCTGACAACTCCCATGCATCAGACGGCGTCCTCCAGAACCGGCGGCCAAAGCCGCTGGTGAAACCATTCAGCTGCAAAACGTGCCTGAAAGGTTTCAGTGCTGCTTCGTCGCTCAAGCTCCATGAGAAGGGCCACAGCGAGCACAAGGAGTTCCACTGTGCCATCTGTGGGAAGGACTTCCACAACAAGTACTCCTTCAGCTACCACCAGCGCAGCCACTCAGGAGACAAGCCCTTTGTGTGCGACATCTGCGGAAAGAGCTTCTTCCATGGCGCCAGCCTGAAGCAGCACGAGCGGATCCACACTGGCGAAAAGCCCTACAAGTGCAACCAGTGCGACAAGGAGTTCAGGACGGATGGAAACTTCTACCGCCACCTGAGGATCCACAGCGGGGTGAAACCTTTCGAATGCAGCTACTGCCAGAAGAAGTTCCACCAATCCAATCAGCTGAAATCCCACCTGCAGGTTCACACAGGCCAGAAGCTGTACTCCTGTCAGCAGTGCGGCCACGGCTTCTCCGATTCACGGCAGCTCAAGAAGCACAGCTGTGACGGCTCAACTCACATGATTAAGCTTGAATGATTTTCTGTCTTTCAATACAAAAAATGCTTTAAATTTGCAGTTTCATAGAGTTAAAGGGATGTTTGTTGATTCTGTTTTGTGTATCTGTTCTTTTCTGTAATGCATTTGTCATGACAGTTCATGTGCAAGGGACTCATCACAAATGGTCAATTATAACAAACCTACAGATGGTGTGGAGTGGCATTTAAAGCTGTTTTATTTGAAGAAACTGTTGATCTGTTTCCTTTAAACTGTAATTTATTTTCCTAATCTGTTGCTAACCAAAATTGTTATTTTTGCAGAAGCAAACTTGAAGATCTACATAATTTGTAATGAATAGTTCTCTTTAATATTTCTTCCCCCGTGTACAGTGTATTGCGAATAAACAGTTGAAACGGAAAATATGCTTCGAATTTTATTTTGAAAATCGTCACAGAAGTTAATCCCATTTCCGGAATAACGCTGCTGCCTCGATAGCCATAAAAATGTTTAAAATGGCTGATAGCTCTGTGTTTTATTCCGAAGTGAAATCCATTTTAGAGACGCTCATAATGACAGCGGTCGATGTTCTTGGAGTTTCAGTCAGAGGAACCGATAAAATGAAGCGGACTCTGAGACGCGAGGTGAGTTCACGGTTCTTATGAACCCGGATCAGAGACGGTGTTTTCTGGGGGAGATTATGTCGTCGCGACGAAACCCAGAGCAGTAACGGAACGGCGCCATAACAAAGATGGCGGATTGTGCTCAATAAAAGCACCACAAACCGAGATAATTATTTCTTTATAGCTTTAAAAAAGTGTTAACAGCTGATATCGGAGTTTTCTGAAGTCATTGGGGAAAGTAAAACTGAATTTTAAAGCGCAACTGCGGAAAATAATTTTATCTGCTTACAAAGGTAAGTAAATGTTGAGAATCCTACAGTTTTTCGGGGGTTTTCCTAACTTTATTGAACAATAATTATGCCACACATTATTTAAAATGACTTTTTTTTAAAACTGTCTTTAATTGAATGTTTTCTGGTGTTTATTGTAGTCTCCTGGCAGATGATGAAGCATATTCAACTGACTTCAAACCCAAAATGCTTTATTTTATCCCAAAGGAAAATTAAATGCTGTCGTAAGTCTTAATCCTTGTACGTGCGAGGACTGAGGCAAATGATACAAGTTTTACGTGTGTGGGGTCGGTTGGACCCCATTTCTACATACAAGGGTTAATCCAAGTATTTTCAAAGAGTTTTGGGCAGTAAGAATTTGTGGCAGTCAGTCTCACAACTCGTAGAGAGAAGCCTCTGTCTTAAGACGTTGCTGTTGTAAAACCAATGCCATGTTTCCATGGTAAGAACTGTCCAAAAGTGAGAGCAGAAATCCTTCCAGATACACAGCAAAGAAAACCAGAGGAAAAACATAAAAGTCTAGAAAATAATAAATCAGAGCTATTCTTACATGCTGCTACTATAAAAGGTGCAGTTTTTAGAAGATAGTATTTCTGTTTTTTTTTTAATTGCTTACAGTTTTAGTATTTATAGTATTTTTATGCCAAATTTTTCTCCAGAAACATTTTTTGTTGGTAATTATTTCCACAGACAGAACTGAATTGTCCTAAATACTCTTGCTTATCTCAGTAAAACAGTATTTCTATTAAATGACATCAACATCAGATATATTTACTTGACAATACCGTTTGAATTTCCTTCATTTTATTCCCTGTAGCCAGATGTTGCTGCCATGTTGATCAGGGAGGCGACCAGGAAGATCAGCAGCGTTTTCTCGCAGCTCTCCTCGTCGCTTCTCATTGAAAACTACAAACTAAACGTGCAGCTGGAGCAGCTGCAGGCCGAGCTGAAGAGCGCAGCCGAAGGTTTGGAAAAAGCCCGGCTGCAGCGGGAGAATGTGCTGAATGGTGGTCCGGTGCTGCTGGAACAGAGCGGCATGGTGTCCACCATGCCGCTCGGGAGACTGAAAAGAAAGATGGACGACGGAAATCCTCCTGCAGCCACTGCAGAGGTGGAAGGTGTGTTTTCATGAAACAGAAAAACTGAACTCTGCATTCTTTCAATCTGATCCCAGCTCTTCTTCTTCTGTTTCTAATGTCTGTTTCAGACACTGGAGAGACAATGCAGATGCCTTCGTCTCCTCCTGCTGGAGAAGGTCAGATTTACCTTTACGGAGTTTAGCACGTTTTCTGAATGAAACTCTGAGTCATGTACATTGTAATATTAGCAGTTAAAATGTTTTTTTTTCTCTGTTTAGACACTGCTGAGGATTTAGCTGCTCCAAAAAGTTCCGAACTGGAAAACTCTGAATCCCAGAAGACGCAGGAAGCAGTGATGAAGCCTAAAGGAAAGGAGTTTGTGTGTGAGCTCTGCAAGAAGAGTTTTAGCCGTCGGTTTCACCTGGCAAAGCACATGAACACTCACAAGGAGCAGCGGCCGTTCGCCTGTGACCGCTGCCCCAGGACGTTCAGGACTTCAGAGACCTTGGAGCAACACCTGTTGCGACACGAAGAGAAGAAACACGCTAGCTTCCAGTGCCAGCGCTGCGAGAAGTCGTTCAAGACAAAGATGAATCTGAAGACACATCAGCTGGTCCACTCAGACCTCCGACCGTTTAGCTGCGGGACCTGTGGGAAGGCCTTCAAAACGAAGCACAACCTGCAGGCGCATCAGGCGGTACACCTGGCAGAGAAACCACACAAGTGTTCAGAGTGTGGGGTGAGTTTCAGATGCGCCGTCAGCCTGCAGTGCCACCGTAGTGTCCACACTGGTGAGCATCCCTTCACCTGCACGACGTGCGGCAAGGCCTTCTCCAGCAGGCGGTCACTCCGGACGCATCAAGCAGTCCACAGGGGGAAGGTGTTCACTTGCGAGACATGTGGGGCGGGATTCACGCTCCAACAGAACCTCCGGAGGCACATCCGCATTCACACAGGTGAGAAGCCATTCGCCTGCAAGGTATGCGGGAGGCCCTTCATGCAGGACAACAAGCTGAAGGCGCACATGCTGCTCCACGGAGCTGCCAAGGCGTTCATGTGCGACCTCTGCGGGAAGACCTTCCTGTACAACTGCCAGCTGAAGAAGCATCAGAAAGCCGCACATGAGGAGAAGCAGGCGTCCAAGAGACGAGGTTGGGAGCGAGGCGAGCGCAGGGTGATCTACCGGCGGGACAAAACCATGCTGGACGTGACGCCGTTCAGCTGTGGCACCTGCCGCAAAGGCTTCGACTCAGCTGCTTCGCTGCAGAGGCACGAGCTGATCCATGCCAGCGGCGCTGCACAGTATGCCTGCGACCAATGCGACAAGTCGTTTTTCTACAAAGCCACCTACAAGTACCACCAGAGGATCCACTCCGGGGAGCGGCCGTTTGCGTGCGACGTCTGTGGGAAGCGGTTTGTCATCCGCCAGGCGCTCAAGTCCCACAGGCTGCAGCATTCTGGAGAGAAACCGCACAAGTGTGAGCAGTGTGGCAAGGACTTCTGTATCTACACCAACTACCTGCGACACCTCCGTGTCCACACGGGCGAGAAACCCTATGAGTGCGAGGTGTGTGGGACGCGCTTCCGGCAGCTTGGACATGTCAAGTTCCACATGCAGGTCCACACAGGAGAGAGGCCGTACGCCTGCAGCAGCTGTGGGCTCGGCTTTTCAGACTCCAGGTTACTTAGGAAACATAACTGCAGTGAGAAATAGGATGGAAGGATGGATGATTGGATGTGTGAAATAAATTCTTCTTCACAAACATTTGTCACTTAAACTTTCAAGAGCTCCAAATGTTGCTTTATGGTGGATTTCAGTTTCTTTAAAGGGACAGTGTTATGTAAAATTAGCTTTTCTGAGCTATATCATGCTATATGATGTTATTCCCTCATCAAAAACACACCTGTAGTGTTGCCTTGATTCTTTCATGCATGTTTGAAAAATTCCTTTAATCTCTATGGCAACCAGTCAGCTATGCAAAACGTCTGGGTGGACGTAGCTCCGCCTTTGAGGTGAAGCTCATCCTCTGAGCTGCAGTTTCCAAGATTCAGAGCTTCTGCCTCACAGAGCACCACTCCCCCACTCAGCTCCTTCAGACTAGTCAGAATCAATTAGCAAACACATGGTGGAACATCAGCTGAGCTCATTATAGGAGCTACTTCTCAGAGCTATGCTGGTAAACGTTAAAGTTTTGATAGTTGTGACAACTTCCTGAAGGCAGAGTTTCAGAAACAGGAGTTTCTTAAAGAGACAGAGGCCCAATTTCAAGGCGTTAAATTCCAAAGTAAATTTTTTTCTGTCATGTTAGATATATGTAGCATTTTACAACAACTGAAGGTAGCATAGCTACTTAATAGTGCCATTTTACAGCACAATGTGCCTGGAAAACACGAAATACTGTCACTTTAAACAAGTTGAAATGTGTGGTAATCTCAAATGAAGAGTAAAAAACTATACATTGTTTGATGGTAAGAGAATAATTTGATTTCAGACTTACATACTTGTACATAGATTGGGTCTGTTTGTTTTTAGTATCCCTTCAGATACATTTTGTTGTAATTCTGCACTGTACACAGAAAAACTAAATTGAACTCCCTGTAGTTACTGCCTTTGACCATTGGATGGCAGCAAAAACTCAGTTTAGTAATGTAATGCTGTTTTTTCCCTCAGTGAATCAAGGAAACAAAATCTGCTAAAAAAGAGACAAAAAATGTGTCAGTCTTACATAGTAGATCTAATTTACATCTATAGTTTATCTAAGTTTGAGTCATTCCAGTTTTTTATGCAGTCTAATTTAATACAGGTAAAAACAATTTCACATTTGTAAAGACAAATTGTGCTACTTTCTTTTCTGATACAGTAGCATAAATAACAAATGCAGATGACAACACCTGCTCTGCAAACTATGAAATAGTATGAGAATCAAACAAGAGTGGCAAAAGCAAAGGAGGTGGATTAGTAGAGAACAGTTGATGGTGTCATCCAGGACATGATGCTGTGAAATTTCATCTCTGCTCCCTGAGTATTGAACTACTAGCATCTCGTGACATTCAAGAAAAATCAACAATGTTCAGTCAGAGGCCTCTCCAGATTCAGTGCGAGTCAGACTGCTATAGGATCCTGCCCAACAGTCACATATGTTTGGATGATAGGGCAATATTTAATTTATCTGTGGGATTAAAAAATATTTTTGAACTGAATTAATATAACCTAATATAACCTGAATTAATATGCAAAGCAATTTCTGAGTAAAAATTTTATTTAGTTATTTCAAAGTTAACCAAACCAGTCTAGTCCTACGACCATGAGGTAGGCTAAAATATGTAAAATAAAATAAGAAGCAACACAACATTTACTGATCTAAATAAATAAAGAAAAAACAGATGAGAAACAGTTATACACATCTATTTAACAAAATAGATGTTTTAAAATTTCGGTCTTGCAGTTTTTGATTTGTCCTCTAGAGAGCGTTGACGATTCGTGTAGTGACGTAGCCGTGCTTCCGCTTTAAACATTCCTAATAAAACTAAATCACGAATCAAATTTCATAACATGCTCTCTAATTTCTCTTTTTTGTATAGTATAAATCATAACCTGAATTTGTAGCATAAAAATCAAGTTTTAACCCCATTCCTTGCTTCTATTAAAAAAAACAACAACATTAAATGTTACGTTGTGGCGACCCGTGTTTTATTTTGAAGGGCGTGAACCAGGAAGAAGAAAAAGAAGCTGTTAGGGTGTCACGCGTGGTTTCCACACTAACAACAACATTTCAGGACTGTTGTTGGATAAAAGTTGATCAAAACGGACAGAAGCTTTTTGGACCGACCGAGATCAACGTAAATTTCCGCAACATGTCCGATTTGGAGGCGCGAGTCTGCGCCATTTTGGACGTCATGGTAACGGCCACCATGTCAGAAATGGACAAAGTTATCGGCAGCTCGGATCCCAACGAGGCTCCGGCTGGGATAGAAAATAAACAGACGTCCTGTTTGGAGCAGAAGGTAACTGAGAGTCCGCTGGTTCCGGTTCTGGTTCTGGTCGTTTCCCCGTTTCCAGGGATCCAGCTGATCATAGAAGTACAGCAGCTAGCTGTTTGTTTCAGAGTTTAATGCGGCCGTTTATCTACATTGAGATTTATTTTTGCGCCAAAATGACCTGAAAACACGAGGTTGTAATTCACTTAAGTTTATTTATAATCCAGAATATTCCAGATTTGGATATACACGCCGAGGCCTGTCTACCTTTTTTATATCTGTGAGCATCTGAACCAGAACTAATGTTGAATTTTTCACAAATATTCTTCTTGTGACACTTATATGGCTTCTGCCTGTAGTATGTAGTCAAATTACAGTGCATTACATCATTCTACTCTTGTAAAGCTATTGGTGTATTAAAGTGTGCTGTACTGGTGCAGTTAGGCCAAGTAGAATTGGGCCAAAATATCGATAATATTGATATGGGATATTGATAAGATATACAATATTGATAAGAAAATCCATACTTTAGTTTTAGATTCCCTCTCGAAATATTTTGTTTTTATATTGCAGTTTCTTCAGTACAAATAAACACTTTCTGTTAATTCAGCTGTTTTTTGATATACTAAACCTCAGATGTTGTTATGGGAAGTAAAAAAAAGTGGATCAGTGCGTCCCTGTAAATCATTCTGTTATCGTGTTTTTAAATCTACTCATTTCAGTTGTGATGTTTCGTTATTTGACAGAATTGAGTGTTTTGTTTTTCTCCTGAAGGTGATGCACTTCAACATCCTCCTGGCGTCTCTGGCTCAGGAAGCCGTGGAGAAGATCTGCCAGCTGTTTGAGGAGAGTTCGTCCGTGCTGCGGCTCGAAGTAGGCCACCGGCTTTTCCCCTCCATTTTCATCCTGAATCTAAGAGGCTTTGATTTTAAGGCGCTCTGCTGGTGCTGCAGGTGTCGCAGGGCGCAGCGGAGATCGAAGACCTGAGGATGAGGCTGAGGGAGGTGGAGATGGACCTGAAGCTGGTGATGGAGGGAAGCGCAGAGCTGGGAGGCCAGGAGGAAGTGATGGAGGAGCAGACGGAGGAGAGGAGAGGAGAAGAAGAAGAATCCCCGGGGAGTTTGTGCAGAGGTGAGTTCGTCTTCACTCTGCCCAATTTCACTTCCAGCTATAATTTAATGTTTATTGGTGTCTGAAAACTGAGTCGTTTCAAAAACCTTCAGAATGTAACTTCATGAATCAGCAGGAATTGACTGTTACCTAGCAACCCCAGCAGAATTCTGCCCGTTACCTAGCAACCAAAGCGGAGTTCCAGCACATTTGGTCAGCTGGTTTTACTGCCGTATGCTCTGCGTAATGGCTACTGGAAGAGACAAGTATTTTATTGTTGACATACCATCCAGAAGGCACTGGCTGCAGTCTTGTTGGTTGTGCAGGAGGCTCCATTCTGCTTTTTAAAGATGTACAGTTGCATAATTGCGCATCTGTTTGCAGCCATTTTCACGTGTGAGAATAAACCTTGAGTTGGGGGTGTGTGGCCAGCAGCAACTCATTTGGATTTAGAGTGCCATAAGACAGCTCCAAATAGGCAGAAGTCTCATTATCTGAGAATGATTTTCTTCAAAAAAATGTAACAAACATGTTTGTTAGACCCATAGATCTATGCTAAGCTGTTTGAGAAAGAATAACAGACGACCTTTAACCCTTTGTTTGAAATTCTTTGTCACAAAATGACGACTAAATGCATGGCGTCATTTTGTGTTGGTTTAAAGTGCCAACAACAAATCATTAAATAGTCAAATATGTAATTCATTATGTCAGAAAGATATTTAAAATAATAAAAATCCACATTGTCTCTTAATCAAGCATGTTGAAAGATGAATGGAAAAATGTCCGTCTGTTTAGGAAGGATGAAATCACTGACATCAAGCAGAGAAAACATAAAATTATTGGTGATTATTTAGAGGTTTGATTTCATCAAACCAAAGATAAACAGCAGCTGAACTCAGGGCTGTTTAATAGTGAAAGTAGTGTGTAGCATGTTCTTCTATTGCTTTAATTATTAAACATAGAGTCGATTTACTTATTGAATTATGTATCTATGACACTGTGACGTGTCTGTGACTCAGGCTGCTCTGTTTTTCTTTGTTTTAGTTTTGGTTGGTGGTGAAACCGGAGTGAGGAGGTCGCCTATAATCCACCTATGGAAGAACAGAAATTGTGAGGTAAATCTTTGGCTCAGAGTGAGTTTTGTTGATCAGTTTATGCCTTATTTAAACGACAGCGCTGTCTGAAAACTCCCGGTATTCCCAGATGTCGATTGGGGAGGAAGTCCATGTTTAGATGCCTTGAATCCAATATTTAAATCTCTTTATGGTTAGAAATCCAAGCAGAGGGATGTTGGAGTAGGGGACACAATCCTTTTTCACTATAATGAACAAAATAAATGGTTTGAACTTCCTTCTTCTCTCTCTGAATCCATGAAGCCTCTTTTTCAATTCCTCTGAGATTTGGGGTCATAGTTCACTCTGCAAAACCATAAAACGTGTTTTTGGTCTGGTTTCTACCTGAGGTCACTTCAAATATGTGAAAACTAACTTACAAGTAACTTTTCAGCAAGATAAAGGAGCTTGATTTAAGTTCTAGTTCCCCTGGTAGATTATTTCTTTTATGCCAAGACATTTTTCCCATGTTAGTGAAATAATCTACCAATGGAACTAAAGCTTTTTCATCAACATTAAGGAATTAAAATAATCTCACACTTCTTGCTGAAAAGTTACTTGTAAATTAGTTTTATCATATTTCATGTGTACTCAGATATTTCCGCAAGAAACTAAACCAGAAATACTTAAGATTTAGTTTTTTCAGTGCAGGTATTTGAGCTGATTAGAGACAATCCCTTAATGCCAAGATTATTCACCAAGGCAACGTTGAAAGTGAAACCAAACCTCCTTCCAGCTGCTCAGCATCCAGAGCCAGACTGAAAGTGACGCGTCAGGTTTATGTGTGGATGATTCCTCCTGCTCACCTGCAGTCTGTCTCCGTTCAGGACGGCATCCAGTCGGTTTTACTGAAGCAGGAGATCCTGGAGGCCTCGGTCATTTCCGACCCGAACCGAAACGACCCCGCCCTGGACGACGACCCAGACTACACGGTCAGCTGCTTCAGAAACCTGTTTGTCTGGAAGCTGTGGGTTTTAACTAGGACTGTTAATGTGATTAATATGAAAGGTTTACATTAAAAAGATTTGGGTCATTTTCTTTCTAATCGCCTTAATAAATTAAATAAAAGTAAACTTGGGTAAAGCAAAATTGGCTTTTTAATAAAAGTCTCCGGATAGATGGGGGTCTACTTTTTATAAAAGCTTGATTATAACAAAACAAACACTTTGTGTCACAATAAGCAATACATCAAATAATCAATCACATGATAATTTGAATTATGGAATAATTTCCATTGTTTTCTCTTTCCACCAAAAACTGGATGATAAAGTCTTCAGTCTGGTGTTTTGGTCTCAATTAAAACTTTTTTGAAGAATGATTTTGTTTACAGAGATTCATAATCCATTTTATTTGTTGTTTCTGTTTTTAGTTTGGATATTTAAAATGTTTTCCAGTTCCAGTTTTAAACGTTGATCAGAATTTAAAGTTTATGGATTTTTGAAAACGTGTTCTTGCATTCTGATGCCTTTATTACCGTCACATCAGTTGAAAATGGGTTCAAAACCACAAAATTATCGTTTATCGCAATAAATTCTTGGACAATTAATTGCCTAGCAAAATTTGTTTTTGTGACGGATAATTTCTCTGCATTTATAATTTAAATATAGATTAAAACCTTGATTTTGACATGAAACACAATCAGAAAAAGAGATTTTACGCTGTTGTATGAATGTCAAACGATTTTGGCTACAAACCACAACGTTCCATCATGTTTCAGGTGGAGCTGGACGACTCGGTTTACACCATCAGTGCTAAAGGCCTGGTGAAGCCCAGATCGCGGGTGCGAGGGCCGAAGAGGAGCCGGGGTCAGAGGGAGTCGCCCCTGACCTGCAGGATCTGCAAGAAAGCCTTCAGCAACCTGCTGCAGCTCAAAGCGCACCAGTCCGTCCACGGAGCCAGCAGCGACAGGCCCTTCATCTGCTCCCAGTGTGGGCGGGGCTTCTCCTTCCAGCGCAGCCTCAGCGCTCACATGCTGATTCACAAGGGCAAGTTTCCCCTTAGTTCAGTTTGTATGCAGTGAGTGACGCAAGCAGATTCCAAGTCAAGAACATCCATTCCAACTGGACCGAGTCATCAGACAAGTTCAGTTAATTATCTAAATTGGTTTAAAGGTTTGAGACGACAGAGCAGATGCACCAACACAAACAAAACAACAGGATGGATGTTGTTTCTATGAAGTCAAAAAGTTGAAGTAATGCAAAAATGGAGAGTAGTAGGAGAAGTAGCAGAGTGAACAGTGGTCAGTTTGTCCTCTGGTTACCTAATCCTGTAGCAGAACAACTGCAGAGTTACATCAGGATAACCTAAGCCAGTCTGACTATGAACACAACAAACGAAGACAAATGTTTCAAAGCTGAAAAATTTTCTTGCATTTAAAATATTTTTCTACTTGTTTGATGGAATGCAGAGAAACCGATGGAAACCTGTACGTCTTTCTCTGTCATGTTTAATGTTCTGTGTATTAAATATGGCACCAAAAAACATTTCCTGGGCTCAATAAAGGACAAAATCTTTATAAAAAAAATAGTGGAGGCAATACATATTTAAAAGGTCCGAATTAAGACAAAAGATATAAAACCAGTTGTTATAATGCATGCTAATCGTTTTGTAAAACGTCTTTCAGAACAACAATAAACTCAGGGTTTGTATTGTCTTCTTACATTTTCCGGTTTTCTTCCCGTTTGCAGATGAGAGACCTCACACTTGTGACGTTTGTGGGAAGGGTTTCACCTTGAAGCAGCTCTTGAGGAACCACCAGCGTCTCCACGGCGACGTTCGTCCGTTCTGCTGCGACCAATGCGGCAAAAGTTTTTACAGAGCTCACGGCCTGAAGCTGCACCGGAGGGTCCACACCGGCGAGCGACTGTACAACTGCCACTACTGCGACAAAAGCTTCACCATACCAGGTAACCTGCAGCGCCACCTGCGCATACACACCGGCGAAAAGCCGTACAAATGCGACACCTGCGGCAAAAGCTTCAACCAGGCCGACACGCTGAAGGGCCACCAGCGACTGCACACCGGGGAGCGTCCCTTCAGCTGCGAGACCTGCGGGAAATCTTTCATCCAGAAGAACGCCTTGAAGATGCACCAGCGGACATTTCACCTGGACGAGAGGAAACTCACCTGCGTCGCATGCGGCACCGTGGTGCCTTGCATGGAGTCCCTACGCAAGCACACCCAGACGCACGCCATGACCATCCCATGCAGCTGTGTGCACTGTGACCAGCGCCTGTGCACCATCACGGAGCTGCGGGAACACCAGCAGCAGCATACGCTGGAGAGACCTCACTGCTGCGGCATCTGCGGGAAGAGCTTCAAGTCGTCCAGCTACCTGAAGATCCACCTGAAGGCGCACAGCGGTGAGCGGCCGTTCGCCTGCGAGATCTGCGGACGTCTGTTCACGCAGCAAAGCAGCCTGAAATCACATCAGGTGGGTTTCTCTGCAGGATGGAAAGTTTTCCTATTAAATAAACAACATTTTACTCTCTGCTGAACTAATTTCTGATCCTAAAAAGGTACAAAAAGCAGTAAAATGTCCAATGTTTAATAGAGTTAATATACATCTAGGTTTATAATGATTGGCTTTGCTAAAAGTGTCTAGGAATTATTAACTTACGATTTCCTTATTTCTTGATTTTAGGGGTTTAAATATAATGTTGCTCAGAGGCATCACAGCTGTAAGGATACAATGGATCACTGGGTCGTTTTAGCACGATACTGATTACTGATGATCTATTTGATACAAAAGCAGCTTTTTTTCCTTTAATTGTGGGTTTCTTATGAATAAACTGAGTAAAGAGGTGAACACAGCACTGGCAGCTTCTGCAGAAATTAAATGTACTAAGCATTGAACATTTTATAAAGTTTTATTTAAAATGAATGTATAAATGTTTGCACAGTTGAATCCCTCCTGTTCTCAGTGAACTCATGATATTAATAGTATCTGGATTTCCATTACAAATTTGTGCAAAACTTTGTTGATTTTTAACTAATGCAAAAAAATGCAATTTCACAACTGTGGTGTTTTCCATGAAATAATAAATGCAGCTTGTTTTCGCGATTCCATTAAGTGAATTTATTTTCGTAATTTCAATTCATCCAATTTTAAGGTCAATGGAAACTCAGCTAATGATAGCTTATTAAAATTAGCACAAGCTCTAAACAAAAAGTAGCTTCACTATTAGAAGATTAGCAGAAGTTAAATTAGCTGTTAAGCTAACATTAGCATTTTAGCTAAAGTTAAAGTTAGCTATCATACTTGTGTAAGCCAACATGTTGATGATGATAGCATGTAAACTATAATGATATCATTTGATATTGTTTATGTAAAAGGCGTTTTAGGGATGAACATTGTAAATTAGCCATAGCTATACATGCTATGTTAAAGTGTATCCTGTTCCCATCAAATAAATAAGAACAAAAGGATTACATATTTGTTCATTTCCACCCTTTAGCAGGACTTGATGACTGATTTTTTGTCATAACTTTGAATTTACCCGCCTTTCCCTTCCCTCCCCCTCTTAAGGTGGTCCACACCGGCGAGAAACCGTTCAGCTGTGACACGTGCGGGAAATCTTTTGGCAACACAGGCAACCTGAAGAGGCATCAGCGCATCCACACGGGCGAGAAGCCGTTCAGCTGCGACATCTGTGGCCGCTGCTTCAACCAGGGCAACAGCCTGAAGGCTCACCAGCAGATCCACACCGGGGAGAAACCGTTCATGTGCGACAGGTGTGGGAAGAGCTTCTCCTATCTGAGGAACCTCAAGGACCACAAGTGTTTCTATGTTTGAAACAACAGATGATCTGGTTCGGTTTGTGGATGTGGATTGACTCAGTTGCTGTTCAAATGGATTCATGTCTGAACTTTTCTCCAGAATTCAGGACCGCAGGTTGGATGTCCGTTTGGCTTATTTCTGAGTATGTTGGGTCTCAAAAGAGCTGTAGAAATATTTTTTTTTTGTCTTAAACAATAAAGAATGTGACAACATTTTGTCCAGTGTTGACCCATCAAAATGCAGATTTACAGAAAAAATCAATTTCTAAATACATGTACACGCTGATCACACCATCGCTCTTGCTATGTGCTAAGCTACAGCCCTTTCTTCACAACAGAGGCCGTCGTGAATGCTAAGGCTAGATAGCATAGCCACAGATGACGGCAGGTTAACAGTTTTCCTGGAATGGTAAGTTGTTTCTGACATTTACAGCTTTGCACAATAATAATTTTACGAGTTTTGGTATCTTTTTCCTTCTGCAGCTGCTTGTAGAGGAAACTGTGTTAATCTGAGCTCAGCACCTTCAACAAACATTTAATGGCTTTTCTGATGAAAAGAGCATAACATTTTTCTCAAATTTTAATGTCTGTTATTGTGATTTTAATCAGCAGATACAAAATGGCTCCTGATTGGAGTAAAAAGAGAAGTTTCATTTATTCACGTTTATTTGGTACAGAAATGATTAGTTACAAACGAATCTTTTTATGTTACTAATAAAAAGTCATTACAATCAAAACAAACTGATAAGATTGAAGAAAAACAAATATTTTAAAGAAACAACAAATGGAGGAACATTTGAGTTTTAGTTGGATTTGCCGAAATCCAACTAAAGCAATTTCCCTTGAATTTTCTAGAAAATTTCTGTTGTTTTTATTTTCTTTTTCTTTTTTTTAGCAAACGTGCAGAAAGATTAAACTTCTCAAGTTCAATCTAAAAATGTCCTAATTTTATCTGGCAAATTTGCAACTTTTCAAACAGAATTTTTATTTGTCTAGAAGATTTCTGAGATTTCCTCCACCTTTGTTTCTGCCTACAGAAGCCCGTACTGTGCGCCTCTTTGAGTTGGTCCGTCATATAAAACCCTCTGAATGTGACGAACTGTGAGCACCGTGAGGCTTTTGTTGGATTTGCTCAGATCTTCTTGCCTGCGCCGTTTGATCTTGGAGTGCAGACGAATAAAGGAAGCGTGAACCACTTCAGAGGAAGCTGTGGGCTACAGCGATGAGAGAAGGCGTCAGCACACTCAGCAGTTGTAGAGGAAGCGAAGGCGGGCAGCGCGCAGCAGCAGCGCAGTGATCCAGTAAGAAGAGGGCCGACTTTGATTCGGACGGGAAGTAGCAGACTGGCTTATCGTTCAGTTTTTCTCTATTTACTTTAACCCAGTTGCACAAGTAGAAAATATCAACACTTGTACAGTTCCACATATTGTCAGAGAGGTAGATGAGTGTAAGCTTCTTTAGAGGCTTCAGAGTCTTCGTCTCTAAAGACCGGAGCCGGTTGGACTTCAGGCTCAGCTGCTGGAGGTCTTTAAGCTTCTGAAACAGGCGAGGATTGAGACGACCCAGCTTGTTTCCGTCCAGGTTCAGCTCCCTGAGCTTCGGCAGCGGGTGGAAGAGCTCGGGCGGTAAACTCTCCAGGCTGTTGTTCTGCAGCAGCAGCGTGTGGAGGCTGCCCAGATCCTGGAAGGCGTTGTAGTGCACGCTATGGAGCGGGTTGAAGCTCAGAATCAGGTTCTTCAGGTGGATCAACCCTTTGAAAGTGTCTGAGGACAACTCCGAGAGGTTATTGTGGCCCAGATCCAGCGTCACAAGTTTCCCAAGAGCAGTGAAAAGATTTGAGGGAAGCTTCGCCAACTGGTTTCCGTCCAGTTTCAAGTGTTTTAACTTGGAAAGATCCCTGAACTGGTCTGGATGTAGAGATGAAATACGGTTGTTGGAGAGATCCACTCTGGTTACATTTGGTAAACCGTCAAACACTGACTGGTGGAGGACAGTGATGTGGTTGTATTGCAGGTGAAGCTCTTTGAGCGCCTGCAGCTTGTGGAAAAGGTCCTCTGGAAGCAGCGTCAGGGTGTTGTGGGCCAGCTGAAGGTTCTGCAGAGACGGCATGTTGGCAAACAGAGCTGGGTGGAGCTCCAGGATGTGGTTGTGAGACAGTTGCAGGTCTTGAAGTTTGTGCGACGCAGCGAAAACCTCCGGCGGGAGCATTGAGATCTGGTTTCCATCCAGCTGCAGATCCGACAGATTGATCAAACTCCTGAAAACCTCCGGCGGGAGTTCTGTCAGTCGGTTCCTGTAGAGGTCCAGAAACTTGAGCTTGGCCAGGTCTTTGAAGACTTCGCTTGGGAGAGAGGAGAGCCGATTGCAACTCAGGTCCAGTTCAGTCAGGTTGGTCAGGCCTGATAGCGATCTGTCCGACAGATCCGTCAGGTTGTTGCTCATCAAATGGAGGTGATGCAGTTCAGTCAGGGAGGAGAAGGAATCGGCTGGAATGGTGACCAGCTGGTTTCCACTCAGATCCAGATGTTTCAAACCAGCTGCTCCTCTGAAACTCCCATCCTCCACTTTTACTATCCGGTTGTTGGACAAATCCAACTTTCTCAACATGGCGGATCTCCTGAAGATGCCGCTCTCTATTTCCCTCAACCTGTTGAAGTTCAGGTGGAGCTCTGTGAGGCCGATGACGTCGTCCAGAACCTCCGTCTGCAGCGTCTCGATCTGGTTGTGGCTCAGGATCAGCGTCTTCAGATTGGCCAACCCGTAAAGGAACCTCTGCGTCAGACGATGGATGTGGTTCTTACTCAGGTCCAAGAAGACGAGGGCGGGGCAGTTCAGGAACTGGGCCAGATGCAGAGACGCCAGGTTGTTGTCGCGCAGCAGCAGCTTGGTCAGGTTGGTCATACTGGGCCAAACCGGGTTCAGGGAGGCATTTAGCTGGTTATGGGTCAGGTCCAGGACCTGGAGGTCACACAGAGGAGGTTAGACATGCATTCAGCAATAAAAGACTAAGTTCTACATGTATCATTTGGGATATTGGAAGTAGTAAAGTCGCAACAGGAGAATAAAGTTGCAAAGTTACAAATATAAAGTCAAAATATTATGAGAATAAAGTTGTATTACTCAAATAATCATAAATATGTGAGTAAAGTCATTACTTTACCAGAGGAGCCATAGTAAGACAAGAATAAAGATGCAATATTACAACAAAAAGTAATAATACAAGAGTAAAATTGTTATTATGCGACAATATAGTAATACGAGAATAAATCTGTAATAATACAAGAACAGTCGTAATTAAAAGGATAATGCTGTATTATGGGAATAGTTAAAGTACGCAAATAAAGTCGTAATAATATGATTGAAGTAGTAATATTACTACAATAGTCATGATAATGCAAAGAGTAAAGTCGTAATACTACAAGAACGTCTTAATAATATGGGAAAAGTTGTAATACTTCAAGAATAAATTTGTAATGACAGGAGAATAAGGTTATGATAACATGGTAATATGGTAATAATTCAATAGTTGTAACAACACAATCAAAGTTATATCACAACAATATGGTAATAACACAATAATAAATCGACAAATACAAGAATGATATTACTGTCAAATAATACAAGATTAGTCATAATTGTACGATTATATAATCGTCATAATTTGAAAATAAAACTAACTATGGGAACTACTACAAAAAATAAAGAGGAATGTTGAGCATCTTGTGAAGATAAACATTTAACATGAGCATCAAATTATTATCAGTAACAGAAACAAATAATCAAAACTGAGTTTATGTGAAATAAAACCACTCAGGCTGATCTGGTCACATCAAAACCATCAAAGAGTTTTTATCTTTAAAATGATTGTGTCTTAATCATCAAACTATGGCTTTATTCTTGTAATTAAAGAAAAATATAACAAAACACAGGATTGATTTTAACAGCCACTGAAAAAGCATAACTTTCTTTAAAAGTCTATTTTTAACCAAAAAACAAATTTTCTCTACATTTTCACAAGTGACAATCAGCTAATCCTGGTTTCAGTAGATTTTATCATCAGAAAGAAATAAGGCGATAAAAATCTGAAAAGTGTGGTGTGCAGCCTCCTGCAGGCGGTGGTGTCCAAACCTTTCAAAAATGCTACATAATTTTACCTGATCAGCAACAAATTCATAAGTATTTTTAATTAAAATGCCAGAAAAATAATTTTAACGCTAAACAATTTCCTAATTTGTTGGTAAAAATAAAATTTTTAGTTTATTACCTGCAACAAAAATGAAACTATCTTTGAAAACCATTTAACTTTAATTAGACCATTTGTGACTTAAGTCTGTTTTTGAGCAGATTTGTGGCTCTGTTTACTAAATAAAGCTGGGCTGATAAAATAAAAACACCTAAAAATGATCTGTAAAAGATTGAAAGTCTCATTCATCCAGTCCTAAATTGTGTCTAGGGGCCACACAGAACCACTCCACGGGCCACAAATGGCCCCCTGGCCTCACTTTGGACACCCCTGTCCAAGAAAATGTATCTTTGATTGAATTGAAATTATTATTTTTTTGTTAATTACCTCGATATGACATTTGTTTAGAGTTGTTGGTGTGTAAATAAACTGAATTGAACACATTGAGAAAACACCTGTGAACTTCCCACAACCAAGACTTTATGTGTGTCAGCTGGTTTCACAAGCTTATGCTTTCTATGTCTGTTCAGAGGCAGCAGTTTAACCAACAGCCTACAGCGCGTTGCATGTGTCTGCAGCATGCGGCTGCGTACCTGCAGCTCATTCAGCCCGTTCTCGGGTATTTCTTTGATCTTGTTGTTCAAGATGAAGAGCTTCAGCGTTCCGGCTGGCAGCGGCGGTATCTGGGCCAGGCCTTTGTCCCGGCAGTCAGCCGTGGTCAGGTTGTCGAAGCAGCGGCAGGCGGGCGGGCAGAGGTCCGACGCCCACGCCAAGAGGCCCAGAGAGGCCAGCGTTAGCGCTGCTAGCATCATCAGCTGCAGCAAAACACAGAAAAACATTAAAATTATAACATGGTCCTTTTTTATAACCTCTTACGTTAACACACTATTTGTGACTCATGTTGGACATAAAGTAGAAAAGAAACAAGCAAACAGATATTAATGCACTTAAATGTAAATTTAGGTTTAAATAAAATCTTACCTCATTAGAAAGCAGCGTTTCCGCGAAGTGTGTGATCTTCAGACGTGACAGGAGGGTTGATTGATCTAACGGCTCAAAAACAACTGAGGGGACTTCTCTCTCTCTCTCTCTCTCTCTCTCTCTCTCTCTCTCTCTCTCTCTCTGTCTCTCTCTCTCTCTCTCTCTCTCTCTCTCTCTCTCTCTCTCTCTCTCTCTCTTTTAGGTTTGAGTGTCTTTAAGATGCATCTGGTGAAACACCAGAGAAAACTTAGAAAGTTTTTACTGAAGAGAGAAAAAGGGACGCCTAGTGGTCACCGCCTGAGTTGTTTTCAAAAGATTTGAGGACTTTTCTTTCAGTTTTTCCACTTTTAAATGTATATTGTTGTATGACTCAATTAAAAAAGAACAAAAAAAATTAGTTTGAGCCTGTTTGAATATGATGATGTGGGCAGAGTACCCAGGAACTGCACTCAAGTAAGAGCAGCTCTACTTCAACATATTTTTAATCAATCAAAAGTAAAAAGAAATCACTCAATTAAGAGTAAAAAATATTTAAAATAATTACTGACGTACAAAGTAACTGATCAAAAATCATTTAAGATTTTAAAAGTACACCACCAGACGGACCAAAATATAGTTATGTTGGTATTTTAGAGACTGATATTAAAATAATTTATATAATTACAAAATAACAGAGTCAGGCAAAATAAAATGTTTCCAAATCAGTTTCTGTCAATGAAAAACTAATTATACTTTAACAGAAACTGAGTCTGGTGAGTTTTTGATTAAAACATGTCATTTTTCATTCAGTGGGAAGAAAATCCAGAAGTTTTACTCAAGTAAGAGAAGAAATACTTCATAATAAAATTACTCAAAGTACAGCATAGTAAAAATACAATTTTTTCCAAAAAGTTACTTAAGTAAATGTAACTAGTTACTACCCAACCCTGTGAGTAAACAATACAACATTAACATCATGGAATTCAGAAATTTGCATTCATTTATCTTACCAAGTCTTTAAACAATCTGGGATGATGTCATGACTTTGTAAGCCTCTGATAAGTTAAAAATAACATCCAAGTTCATTGGAAACATTTTAGTTGATGTATTTTAAAGTGAATTTATTAAGCAAAAATTCACAGTTTGCACAGTTTGTTATTTTGTATCTGAAAAATGAGCCGGTTTAAAAACCTCCAGATTGAAACGTCTCAAATAAGTAGGCACTGTCTGTTACCTAGCAACCCCAGCAGAACCTGGCCTGTTACCTAGCAACCCCAGCCAACCCCAACCCGTTACCTAGCAACCCAGATGGAATTCGAGCACATTTGAGCCAGAATATTTATGCTTATTAATGTCCAAGATTAAATTGCTTATTTGTTGACAAGCAAATATAAATGTAACAAAGGTTGTATGAAATTTATAACACAAGAGGGAAATTACAAATAATTTAAATATTATTTAAAGTTTAGATAAATAAATTGAAATAAAAGCATAGAAATATATTACTAAATCTACAAGAAATTCAGAGTTGGGCGTCGTACGGTTTGGCTGCAGGCAGGAAGGATTTCTTCTTGTTTGGCCTGCTGATTTTACAATGGCTGCTGGAAAAGACAAGTGTTTTGTTGTTGACTTATCACCCACAAAGTAGGTGCTTTCTGGTTGGTTTTGCAGGAGGCTCCACTTCTGCTTTTCAAACATGTACGGTTGTATAACTTCCCATTTGTTTGCAGCCATTTTAACGTGATTGTAAATGTTGAGTTGAAGGCCGTGGCCACCAGCAGCTTATTTGGATTTAAAGTGACAGAAGCCCTAAAACAGCTCAATCTGTAAGGAGATCAAAATAGGCAGAACTGACCAAACTAAAATCTCACTTTTTAAGATTTTGTGCAAAAAATGTAATGAACATGTTTTGTATAGACCGCAGACTTAACCTGTTATGGAAGCATATGAGGTTAGTTTTAAGGCTCTTTGCAGATTAAATAAAATCATTCAACCATCTGAGGATCAGTTCATGTCGACTGGACTTTTCCTTCTGGTTGCTTGATTGCATAAACAGAAGTCATCGTCTTTTCCATCAAAATCATTTGTCTAGTGATAATTAAAATATTCTATAACTTAATAACTGCTATTTGCAATTTTGTGTGACTTGCTTTTCAATTGATTTTACAAGCGGCAGTATAATGTTGAACGATGCGATTCTCTTATTTACCAGCAGAGGGCGCTAGGCTCTTAGATTCGATTCGGTCCGTTTCTTTGACGGCGTCATTGACCTTGCAGTAATAACTTGCCCTCTGTTTTTGTATGGAAATGAACTTTTTTATTAAATAAAAGAGGTTTGGATCCTTTTCCCTGAGGATAATGAAGGATCGCTGCTCTCTTTTCAGCAGCACACAAACTTCCATTGTTGTTTTTTTTTTTATTGATTTCCTGTTTTTGCTCATAAAACACAAACTGTGAACGTGTCACAAGACAAATCGTTACTTCAGTTTGCTCTGCACTTATTTTAAAATCCCTATGAATGACATCAGCAGCTGTCCTGACGGCAGGCTGTAATCCCAGATTACAGGTCAGGGCGCCATCAGAGGGATTGGCAGGAGCAGCACCCATTATTACCACTAATGTAGGAGATGAGCAGAGTTGGCTGTCTTAGAAAAAAACATCAAATAATTAAAAACACTGGTTGCTCTATTGTAGAATGGAATAAAGCAACCAGAGAAGTGATTAAAAAATGTCAGAAATTCTGAAAAAAAAGTTAAAAATTCTGAGATTAAATACAAATCCTGAGAAAAAGAGTCCAAATTTTGACATAGAAGTCAAAATTCTGAGATTAAATACATGAAATTGTGTGTGTGGGGAAAAAAAACACTTTTTTCCCCAGTCAGAATTCTGGGGGAAAAACAAAAAACAAAAACTGAGTTATGAGGGGGGGAGGGGAGGGGGGTCAAAATTCTGACATTAAAGTGAAAAGATTAAAGTAAAATTAAAAAGGTTTGATATAAAAGTCAAAATTCTGAGGAGAAAAAATAAATTCTGGAATTAAAATCAGAATTCTCTTTTTTTATTTTTGTGGCCCTGATGGCCTTCCATACAATTTGTAGCCACTCGTTCCATTTTTATAGTTTATCATGAGTTTAACATCGTTTTCTTGCTACTAAATATTGCATATTTTGTTGTTGTTGTTTTTGTGTTCACTCACACATTAACCCTGGATGTAGAGCGACAGAAACAGACCACAGCCTCTCCTCCATTAACACGTATCGACCCGCCGCGCTGTGACGTTCTCCATGTTCAGACTGATCAGCTGATCGATGCCGCGCCGCGCCGCTGCGCGTCTCCGCCTCAGTCTGCAGGACTCCCGGCAAGAACCAGGATGAGGCCCTGGATTCGCTCCGGCAGGTTCAGATCAGTCCAGGTAAATAAACTCAATCCAATCTCACAAGCTTGAACTTTTCCTCCTAATTATTTATTTTATCACTGAATAAATGATCAAGTCCTAGTTAGAGGTTAGCATGAATGTTAGTATTTATTTTCTTTATTGTTTTAATAAACTACTCTCATTCTGATTATATAACATAATTTTAACTATTTTTTAAAATAGAAAGTAGGTGCATAAAGTTTGAATTAGTTGTAAATATTGTAAAATTTGTGTAGTAACCAGTTACATTTATTTACTTTAGTAACTCTTTTGAAAAATGACCTTGCAGGAGTATTTTTATTACACTGTTCTTTTTTCTTTTACTTCGGTAATGTTATTATGAAGTATTTCTTCTCTTATTTGATGTCTGGATTTTCTACCCACTGAATGAAAAACAAACATGTTTTAACCAGAAATCCACCATAAACAGACACACATCTGCTGTTTTTGTTAAAGTTTCATCAGTTTCTTATTGAGAGAAACTGATTTGAAAAAAACTATTTTGCCTGATTTTGTTATTATTTGTTACTTATATAAATAATTACTTTGGTCCTTAAAATACTAGAATTTTCATTTCACTTTATATTTTGGTTTGTTTGATGATGTAATTTTTAAACATGAAATGATTGATAATTTGATAAGTTACTCAGTACTTGACTAGACTTTTTAACCAAATACTTTTTTTACTCTTACCTGAGAACAATTTTTGATCACTCTACCCGCCTCTTCTGATTTTGAAACTTTTGGCTTAATTTTCTTGATATTTACCTTCGATTATCTCTGGAGTTTACGTGAAATGCTTGGTTTACTGGTATAAACCTGATGTAGCTGAGTCATTATGACTGAGGTCTGATGCTTCATGTTTGCCTGTTTTATTCACTCCGTGTGTTTGGGATCACTGTCCTGTCAAAACTCACAAAACATTCAAACCTTTATAGCTTGAATATTATGTTATCAGAAAGATAAAATAAAACTAATTAAAACATTTCTGCTGTTTAAACATGGCAGACATTATAAGATCACTAACTAAATCAACAGGAGTGGCAAGAAAATATTTATTTTTGCATATTTTATCATGTTGTGTGTTTATCTTCTGAGTAAATAATGTGTTCTGAATTAGGCTGTGGAAATTGTTTAAAATGTTACATTTTTACTTCTTTGAGCGTATCCTTTTCACTCCCCATATCAGTTAACATAAATTACTTCAGTGTGTGTCAGGCGAGCATTTATTGTATCGTTTATCATTTATTGGGATACATTTTTCATCATGATAAGAATTTTGATTATTGTTGTCACAATAAATTCCAATTAACAATGTTCAAAACCCCAAAACTTGTTAGTTTTACTATTTTCTCCATTGTTTTTATTGTTTAACAGAAATATGATTAGATGCTGCTGTTGTGTGTAGTTAAATGATTCAAATCACACATCTGACTAAAGGAGCGTATTGCAAATCAAGAGCAGTTCTTGTGTTTGTGGTTGTATTATTGTTCTGCCCTGCAGCCATAGTTACCTAGAGAAGAAGCAATAAGCAGCTCTCAGGTTCACCTTTATTGTTATTATTCCAATACTGCAAAATATGGTGATATTATCATATCACCAAGCAAGTTGGATAGTAAATACAACTTGGATTTACGATATGCATAATTAATTAAGGAGGCACCAATGTGAAAAGCTGGGCCAATACCGATATCTGATATTAACATTGCTGTTATAGCTAATAACCAATATTTACCAATCATCAGGATCACATTATGATAGTAATAGAAAATGGCCTCCCACTGCCCAGTATCTTTTTCCTCCATTTTTATTCACAGAATTTTATTTATTTTGGAGAGATGTAGCTCCAAATTATTCATAATTTGCTTTTTTTTTTTTTTTTTTTTGCAGCACATCCCAAATGTTCTAACATAAAATTAGCTTAGAGAGCTAAGGCGGTTTCTACTGAATATTAATGCATATTAAGGTATATTTGATGTTTGAACAACTAAAATAAGCAGCTATAAGGGTTTTCAGAGGGAGTCTCAAGTATTCATGAATTTTATCTATTCACTGTAAGTTATGGCCCTAGTTTAGCTCCATATTTCTTTGCTATTTATTTATTTGTACTTTTTTATGCGTTTTGGTCTTTAAAATACTAGAATAGTAAATATTCAGGTTAGCTTTAGTTAGTAGTAAAATGGCCGGTCGCTTTGTTTCTTCTTTCATCGGTAGTTTCCAGATGACTTGTGTCAGAGTCGGACTTAAACAACATGTATGTTTAAAATGGAGGACAGCATAAATAGGATGCTAATAAGAACAAGAAGGACATGTGTGTATGTTTGAATAAAACAGTTATTGGTAAATAAATAAAAAGTTTTTAAAAAATGGCAGATCACTGTTGTCTTGGAACTGTTTGCTGTAGTTACAGCTGCTAATGTGTTGGCATCCACCTCAGAAAGTACATAGCTAAGCCCTTGGCTCTACATGCTAGTATTTTTTTATTTATTTTTAACATGTTCCGTTAATGTTTGGGTCAATAAGACAAATTATCTTCCCACAATCGAGTTGTGACTTTCAGAATAAATCTAATGCAGCATTGTCGTTGCTATTTCCGTCTTTGAACTCGGAAAATCGGACGTCCGAGTATAAAGGAACGCAGCATCAGCCTTGGACGCGGTTTTTCTGATTTTCTTGCGCTGCACCTGAAGGCAGCAGCCCAGCCTGTTCTTGCTGACGTCCCTCCCTCCCTTATTGTCACCGAGGCTGAACGCAGCGAGGTTCCGTTTTCTCTCCTCCTTTTTTAAAATTAAAGAAAATCTTCTAACCTCTGAGAAACACAAATTATTTCGTTTTTGACACGTAGAGAACCGACTCCGGTGAGTTTCCTTTCCACCGCGACAATGAGAGGAGCTAAAGGGCGGACTGGACCGAGGAGAAGATCCGGGGGGACGGACTGACTCAGAGGCGGCCGCTTTCCTTTCACACACCCGCAGTTGGTCATTGATTTACATCCCGAGGCCGAGGCTTTCCACCGGCGTCCACAGACGCGTTCTGGTTCTCCTTAATTAATCGGAGCCGTGATTTTTGCCACGCTAGCCGGCTAACAGGAGGCATTAACTCCCGGTTTCCCCCCAGAATCAGCCCCCGGTTCCTCCTGGATGTTGTGCTCGTTTTCGTCACCTCGGGATGATGCAGCTGAATGGAAACCGATGATCTGGGTTTGTTTTAAAGGTCCGGCCCGGTTCTAGGGAGATGATCCGGTAGAGGTTGTGAGGTGGGGGTTTGGGGTGGGGGGTGGGAGGGGAGCTAATCTAGAGGAGGGGTATTTCTGCTGGAGACATCATGAGGTGGAGGTTACCGGTTTGTTTTTAACGGATCACCTTAATCTGGATCACCGTCTGGGTGACCAGTGCTGCCTTCACGGACTGTAAGAAATGAGGATTGTAAAGACTTTCTCCTATTTCTCCTAACCCTGGATTTCTTTTTGGTCTTGTTTGGAACAAAGTGTGGACAAAAGGAAAAACTGATTCCCCAGTTATTTTTATTTATCGCCTGGAGGACTCGCTCAGGGAAGAACAATGTCTTTACGGACGGCACTGCCTGGGAACGAGCGGAACCAGGACCACGTAAGTAAATTTAAAATCACAGACAGTCTGGCTATGATTACCACTAAATACAGGCTGATATCACCACACCATGGGACAGTAAAAGTCTAAACAGTTCATGTCCAGCATGTGTGGGATCTGCAGAGAGGCTAAAAGTCTAAACAGTTCATGTCCAACATGTGCGGGATCTGCAGAGATGTTGGTTCCCATTTTTCTGACCACAGTCCTCAATGGCCATTTTGATCATATCTGAAGATCTAATTGTTTATTTCTTAGTTTTATTCATTTAAACATTTCTGGTAATGAAAACCCAAAATTCAGTTTCTCTGAAATTATACTTCATGAGACAAATAGAATAGTTTCTTTTACAGTCTGTGGGCCGAAATCGTCAGTTCAAAAATACTCGCAGGCCAAGAAATATTATTTTCTACACTTGATGTATTTAGCCAAGTTAAATCAAAAGCAGACTTGGACGTAACAAGGTGTCTTTAGAGAATAAGTCAATCGGTAGATTTGTTCCTATATGATCACTTTCTGTTGCATTTAACATTTTGTTTAGTAGATTTTATTTTAAAATTTTACCTTTGTCTTAATTTATTTAATTTATCCTTGAATTGCAGTCCAGTCGCTGCACAAAATCAGTCCAGGGTCACTAGCTAAATAAAACTCTTTGAGTAGCAAATGTTGCATCTACTACAGGACATTTGTTGGCATTTCATTTCTACTTTTAAAAACGTAACACTTTTGCAAACAATCCAAAGATATTAATGGAAAGTTTAGTGGAAGGATAAAGTGTGATTAAGAAAATAGTGGAGAGTATTATGAAGCAAAGTAAATTCAGGTGTCTGGACTGAAGGCAGCTGTCAAAGCAATCTCAACTTCCTGATTCTCATCGTATCCAAAGGCTGATCTCCTCCATTCCACACCGCATTGACACAGTAATTCATGCAAAAGGAGCCCCAACCAAGTATTGAGCGCACAGAAATGAAAATACTTTACAAAATCCTGGTATTTTTTTAAAAGTATAATTTTTTTTTATTGAGCTTGTGTAGGATTTTTATTTCCTGATGATTGTAGCCAATTAAGTTTAATTGGCTACAATCATCAAAATAAGCAGAAAAACACTAAATGTGTAAGTCTGTGCAATAAATACATGAAAAGTAATTTTTACCTGAATTACTCAATAAGTCATTTTTTAAATGTACTGTAAAGCACCTACAGCTGATATATTATTAAAATAACATTTAAACACGTGTGTGTGGCCATTTAAATAGTTGCTCATCTTCAACTTTATTGAGTTATTTTTAAAAATAATCTTCCTCTTTTAATGCTTTGAGTAAATGTTAATGCATTAGCTTGTAGTTGTGCTTTTATTAAGCCAAAAATTAATGTTATTTATTGTAGAACATTTTTCCCCATTGAAAATCATTGCAGCCAATATTAAGCATTGACACAAAAATATTTTTCATATTGCATGTTTAACTTCTGAAATTACCCTTTTTTAAATTTTTGATTAAATCCGTCTTAAAATCTTTTGATTTTTGGTTGGAACTCTTTGGTTGGTTAAAAAGAATAAATAAACTTATTTTCAAGTAAAATTAAACATAATGTTTTACTTTATTTTTCAAAATTCTCATCACTGCAATTGGGTAGTTACATACCAACTTATGTGTGTTTTTGTAAAAATAAATGAGTTTTACAATAGGAAGGAGCAAATTTGAGTGACTTTTATGGCGCCAATACTGAGCTAGCATGTCTATTTGATGATCATAATAACAAAGATTGTGTTTGGCTGGTCAGTGGGCCCCTTTGGGGGCCCTCTGGATGCGGCCCTGTCATCCGTTGAGCTCAGAATCGGGTCTTTGTGATGCTCCTGAAGAATCCGTCTGCCGTTCGCAAAGAGCAGCTGCTAATCTCATTAAGGACGGTTTGGTTTGAGCAGAGGGGAGGCGTGAACCGATCCCTGAACGGGATAACAGGGTGCCCGCCAAAGTAAAACGCATGATTTAATCATCAATTTGTTTTAAAAAAAAAACCAGAAACATTGCAGACTTTTAACCTCCTCTCTCTGCTGATCAATAATGAATCCATTTGATGCGAGCCCGCCCAGCTCCTCCCACCGCCGTATTGAACCTGCAGCTCTGCTAAATGTGCTTCGTCAGGCTGGCCTGCTGCCTCCTCTGCCTCTGAGAGCGCTGCGTTTTGATTTGAACGGATCTCTACTGGCTCTGCAGGCGAGGCGACACAAACTGTGATCAGAAAGTACAAGTTAGCATTAGCATCCCGAAACACCAGAGAGGCACCGATTGGACAAACAAGAGAAGCTAAATAACGGATTACAAACAACAAATCTGTCTGTTGTTGAATAATTTAGCAGAAAAATGTCTATTTAAGTGAAACTGTTGCTTATTTTGAGGAGCTGGAGTCTGTGGAAAGCATCGCCCGCCTCCAGCTCAGGGACACTCCGGCCTAAAATAGTTTGAATTTGAATTTTTAACAAAAGGCCTTCTTCCTGCTGAATCCCAGGCCTGCAGCTGGCAGAGCACCGAACGCTTCCTCTCCTATTTCTAAAGGATATTCTGGGGGTGTGTCATCACCCTCTCTAACCACTTTACTTTCTTTACATTTTGATTTATTCCTGTTTGTTTTCCATCTAGTAGAAGTTGGGAAGCTGCAGAAGGAGCTGCATTTCCCAGTCAGTCAAACTCCTCCTGGGTATTTTTATGGCCTCCTGTCCACACCAGGCTCCATTAACACTCAAATATGAAGCAGGTGAAGGGAGGCGTTTAATATTTACACAGACCTGTTGCAGCTGGATTGAACCTTTGCTGTTAAACCACACCCAAGCTGATGGCAACCAGAAGTAACTTTACATTAATTTTTCTGTCTGTAAAGTTGGAAACTAATCGTTTTTACTTCCTTTTGTTGAACGTTTTCACTCAGTTTGTGCTAAAGAAAATGAGCATTTTAACCGGTAAGACAGGCAGTTTTCTCTGTGTAACGTCACCATGGCAACAAGGGGCTCGTCCTCGTTAATCCATTTGATCGGTGCGTTTACTGATGTCTGCCGTTTTTGAACAGAAGGCCTCGGGGTTGGCCGTTTTTCAGCTGATTCATCAGAATCAGGCCTACAGGGAGACATGGAGGCTGATGGTGGAAAACAGTCCTGCTCAATAAGCGTTTGACACCACGCACTGATAAAAACACATTTCTGCCTCGTTAAGACAACTAAACGAAGGTTCTTCATTAGAGTTGGTGCTAAGAGCTGTAGAGTTAGCAAAGCAGGAAGTGAAATGTCAGTTTTAGACTTTAGCAAGTACTGAAATGATTTAAATTTAAGTCATTTGAAAACACAACAGAAACGAAACGAAGGTGAAGACAAGATGGAAATAAAACCAAGTTAAAACTAAGTACACCCTTCCTGCTTCCACATCATGATTAGAGATGAAATGATTAATCATGATTAATCTATTAATGAAACTAATTCAGTAACCAACTAGTCACTAACTTTAGTATATTTCAGTACTTGATTCATCATCATTAATCGTTTCAGTCCTGCTTGGGTACGGTGGAGAATCTGTGATGCTGTGGGCCTGTTTCTCTTCTGAAGACCAATAAAAGTGACCAGTCATCAGGTGTTGGGCTCATCATACGTCCTATGAAACACGGCGGTGGAAGGGTGGTGCTTGGGGAAAGGACCAGAGCTTCATTGGGGGCCGTGTGGAAGACGCTTCAAGTTATTGCTTCTAAATATTTTTTCCTTCCACACAGTTTTCTCTGTTTGGCTTCATGTGTGTTTACGTAAATAATATTTGCGTTTTTGTCCCTGGAAGTGAAGGATTTCTGTCCCAGCGAGGCTGAATGAGTTGGAGCCATCGCTCGTCTTCAGTCAGAGGTATTTCTGCAAACGTTGTTGCCTGCGTTGGGTTATGACTCAGTCGTATTTCTCATGACATAGCAGCTAGCTCTTTCACAACAACCCACACAGTCTGGATGCTTGTTCTCTCTGCAGCTTGATCTTTAAACCCTCCATTGCTTAATCTGGCCAGCCCTGAAGTTAAAGGTGTCGTCTCTGGATTGTGAGACTAATTGTTGTACGTTATGGTGCTCCATATTTACACATTGTTGGATTTTCATTGGGTCTGTCTCAGTCTGACTGTTGGAGATTATATTAATATTGATAATATGGCTGGTAACTGATATTTACCGATCATCTGACCAATCTCCTCCCAAACCACGAAACTAAGAAAAGAACGAAACGGTTATTGTTAATATCGGCCCAGTTTTACTTTTAGAACCGATACCAATATATTAAAAATGCTAATTTTTGGCATTATTGGTTCAAAATCTATCCATAAGTTGATATCAGATGTTAATTTGTCTGTCGTTTGTTATTATTGCTAGTTGTTAGCAGGTTGATTTAAAAATATCAACCTGAAATAATTGCTCAGTATTAGATTGGTTGGAATTAAGATTGGACCGATGCGAATCTTTGGGCCGATATCGATATCTGATATTATTATTGCTGTTAAGGTAAAAGTTTTATTCAAACAAAGCGACTGGATATCAGAGCTAAAATTCAAACACAGAATTTTAAACCCTGATGTTCTGCTATGGTGGAGAAATTGGGCTGTTTTCTCACTTGTAGCAAAGAAAAGATGATTTCTTTCCTCTAAAACCAGGAACCGGATGCAGGACTAACGGCAGGGCTGCTTATGGATTAAACTGGAGTTTTGAAGACGGGTTGCATTGTTGGCTCTGGTTTTGAGCAGCAGTAAAAGTTTGAATATCAGAAAATTTAAATGGCTAAAAATCATCATTAATCATTAGCCAACATGTTGACAATCTGACATTTGGAAAAACTCTTAACTCTGTAATGGCCTGTGCCATTTCAGTTAGATTTTCTAAATGATTTCTTGAGAGAGGAAATAAGATAAATCTTTGACACTTATAGTTTTATTTGTTGACTTTCTAAATCTTGTCGGCTTTTATTTGTCTTGCTAAATAAATGTCATATTTTATTCTGAGGGAGGTTTTCTGAGTTTTCATTTTATTTCTAGTTTTGTTGTTTGCAGCCTCAGTTAAAACCTGCATTTGTGTTAAAACACCAACATATTTTTCTGCTTATTTAGCTTTAAAAACATGCGTTTTGCTCTTGCTTTGTGTTTTTACTACTTCCAGGAATCCAGTTTTTGCCCTGATGATGCACCTAAATTTTGAAGTCAGTCTTTAACGACTCTTAAAATAAATCTGTATAAAAAAGTTATTTTCTGCCTTCGCCCAAACCTGAGCTGCTCCTTCCATCAACCATCTGATTTCTGGGTTTCATCTCCATCCTGGATCCAGACGGCGCCCTTTAGTCGCGTTCTGCTGCCGCTTTCAGAGCCAGCAGCTCGCGCTGCGGCGTTTCTCCCCTCTCAGGGCTGGAGTCGATTTCTCTGTGTTGGTAGATATGATGAAGAGTTGCTGTTACTTCTGTAAAAACGGGCCACACTGGGGTCCTGCTGCCTGACTGCGGTCCAGCCAGCTGATGTGGGCTCCAGGCTGAAGACTAGCTGGACTTTATGGGGGCATCTGAAGGTCCAACGCTGCAGGATTCTCCAGCACATCGCTTTATTGCACGTTTGGATTTATAAGTTCTTGCTTTCTAATAATAAAGACAATGTGGTGCAACTGTTCTTTACATGTTTCACTGGATAGGTATTCCATGTTTATTATTATTCAACAAAAGTAAAACAAAAAATGAATCAAAAGCCTGCCGTACTCGAATGAAATGTTTTCTTGTCTTTCCAACTTTGAAGAATGTGTCAGACCGTATTTATGTCCCAGGAAGTTGGAGGAAAGTTGCCAGATGTTTACGAGAGGCTGGAAAGTAGAAGATAAAATGTTTTGATTATATTTATTTAATGGTCTCAGAATAGGATTTTTTAGAGTTGGCTCTAGAAAGTCAACATGGAAGTTGCAACAAACATGTTTGCTGTTGCAGAGCTTTGGGAGCAGACGTACTGTTTAGCCTGGGGCTCATCATGAGGCTGCGTGTGTGTGTGTGTGTGTGCGTGTGTGTGTGTGTGTGTGTGTGTGTGTGCGCGTGTGTGTGTGAGAGAGAGAGAGAGACAGAATAAAAGGGAAGTCATGTCGTGGGTGTGGGTTATTGCTTGTGAGCACATGTGCAGCTGTGCGCTCTCTGAAAAAGACCAGCATGTCGGCTGGAGGCCTTTTGTTCCCTGGACCACCGAAGGACCGGTGGACTCGTCCCGACGCGCCGTCCGGTTCACCAGACAGTGCTGAGCGGCTCCAGGCTCTGCTGAGGCCGGCTCAACCGTTCATGATGGGTACAAAATGAGGCAGGCTGCCATTAGATAACCTATATTTGTCACAACGCCTCGCTGGTGTGCTGCACCATATCTGAAATGGTTTGTGTGCAACTGGAGCTCAAAGGTCAGGGAAGTGGGACAGTGGTGTCTGTGTTGAGCTGGCCGGCCTGTGAGCCCGTCACCGAGCCTCCAGCTGATATATTTACTCTCATTAGTGGGTTGCAGTTGTAAACTGCGGTAGCTGATTCAGCTGGGAAAGAATGAAACGGTGAGCAGAGAGCTGAGCAGCTTTAGAGAAAGGGCTTAAGAGCTTACCGGACCTTTCTGTAGCCGGGTTTATGAAGAACGTTTCAGACACGTTTTACAGGAATGTCCACGTTTAATTTCCTCCCTCAGATTTATATTACTGCTAAAAGCTGCGCGTCACCCGTCTGCTGTTCTGCGTCACAGTTTTAGAGACGGTTTCACTTGTTGTGCCACTTTGGCGTCGTCTTCCTGGAGGAGAAGACGAACAGAAACTGCTTACGGATGTTTTCTGCTAATGTCAACATGCAGCTAAAAAGCTTTTCTGGGTTGTGATGCATAAGTGAATCAGTCAGAAAAGAAAAAAGACCAACTTTCTCATCAATTGCAGGTGTGATCCTGAAAATATGACTTGTTTCCTGTTAATTGAATGCATCAGAACCAAACAATGGCATTTCTCACAGTCTGTGAATGCATCAGGTGAGTTTGGGAATGATCAGATGGAGGTCAGAGCTGCTCCGGGTTTGTTTCCTTGGAAACCAGGCGAAAGGTTAGACCTGCACGATACATCAGCATTTACATTAGTATCGGTCAGTTTTAACATATCGGTATCGCTCCAATAAGTAAAACAACTGATGCTAATTTCCACCTTGTTGCAGCTTCTATTCATGAGTGGGAAAGGAGAGGAAATGTTTGGTCATGTGACAGTGATGCAGCAAAGGATTGTGGGGAATTTAACTGAATCACGGAGCTGTAGCAGCGGCGTGGTTGTTTTAATTACCTGGTTATTGGCCAAAACAGCAACATCCACCCACCCATCCATCCATCCATCCACCCACCCACCCATCCATCCATCCATCCATCCACCCACCCACCCATCCATCCATCCATCCATCCACCCACCCACCCATCCACCCATCCACCCACCCACCCACCCACCCACCCGTGTAAGTTACAAGTTTGAATCCTGTATTAACATTTTCCACTGATGATATGCTTACCTAAGACTTTACAGGTTGGAGCCCTGAACAAGTCAAAAGCAAGTTGTTTGCACAAGTTGAGAGTTTTTTCCTTCCCCCATTTGGTCATTTTATCTCAGAAATGCTTGACGGCTGTTGAGCAGGTGGCGACCAACCTGCTGGATGAAGAATGAACACCATTCACTCAGACGCTGCCATGCAGACACACACAGCTCCCTGCAGACAGACCCATTGTGAGAAGCTCCCAGTCACAAAAGCAGCCAGCAGAAAGACTCTGATGTTACAGTGGATGCACCTGTTGTGCGAAGGGCCTCGGCTCCTCAGGTGTTCGGTTTCCCCTCAGGCCCGAGCTGCTGCAGTTTAACCTACTCACATATCTGCTGTCCTAAACAGCCTGAAATCTGTAGAGTCTCCTGACTTTTCTCAGAGACTAATGAGATTTTTCTGCTCCAACGTCTGAGAAATTTCAGTTTCTTATAATTAACGTGAATAATCTCGATAATTTCTGCTTATAGAAATCTTTGTGTTCACATAAAGGCAGTTTTGGGTGATTTGAGTGTTGAATCAACTACAGGTTGTGATCAGAGGCTTTTATGGGATACGCTGCAAAAACACAACATTTTACCAAGCATGTTTGATCCGGTTCCTAGTGCAGGTATTATGGCACACTAGAAAAAAGTGATAAGTAACTTTTCAGCAAAATATATGAACTTGTTTTAAGTCAATGATATTCCATGTTAGTTTGAAAACAAATCAAGTCTATTTAGTTTGTGTCTTAATTTATTTCATTGTGTCTTTTTTGTAAAGATGATTTTGTTGTAGTGTTTGTGTTTGGACCCCAGGAAGAGGCGTCTCCAGTGTGGTACAGACTAAATGGGATCCTTGAATAAACAAATTAATTAATTGGTGAAAAAGTTAAGCTCACATAATTGTACTAAGAAATTTACACTGGAAACCAAAATAAGTTTTCTTGTTTTTGTAAATCCTGTGTGATGAATTACTGAAGCGACGGTGGTTTATCTGCATTACTTCCTTATCTCTGAGGTTTCTGCAGCTTCCTTCAGCAAACAGTAAAGAAATGCTTCCTGTCGGAGACCAAACTTTAAGATTATTTAACAAAATTACTTAAATGTGTTTCTTTTCATGCTTCCTCAGCATTTATATCTGCTGTGCAAACATGGAAGTGTCTTTGTTTTGGAGGTTTCAGTGTTTCCTAAAGTTAAACGAGCTGATTCAGCGCAGAGGTTTTCACACCCTCCAGCTTTTTCACACCTTATTACCTTCCTCAATTATTGTATTTGGGATTTTACGTGACAGAACAACCTAAATTGGTTCACAGTTGTGGAATGAAAGGAAATATAAAGGATATGTTTCAAAGTTCTGTATGGAGAGAAATCTGGAAAGTGTGGCTTGCATTTATATTCACTCAAGTCAAACCTTTATCAAATGTTTTGCCTTTTCTGTTTTGCAACATCTCTACATGTTTTTGTACAGTTCAGGGCTGAAACTAACAATTTTATCGATTATTCTGACGATTAATCAGATAAAACAACTGGCGCATTCGGCAGATTTTCTTTTTTTTTAATGAAAAAGCTTTAAGTTTTTTTATACAATATTCAAAATTCATTAATAAATACAAATAAACCAACAATTCAATTCCTTTCTTAAAGAAGAAAAACATTTTATTGACATTCTCTTAGTGAATTTGAACCAGGTTAAGATAAAACTGTACCCGTTGAGGAATTATAGATGAAACGTATTTACAGATAAAATAAATATGTTTTTATTGTAAATGCAAAATGTATACATTATTTCTACAGTTTTGGCCTAATTTCAGTTTGGTTATGTTGTTTTTGTTCAGTAAATGTCCTTTTCCAAGTCTGCATGCTCCAGTAACATTTAATCTATTACTAAATTAGATGATGATTATTTCAATAATTAATTGATCATAATTAATCGTTTCAGCCCCAGCACAGTTTTGGATTAATTACTGTTTTGAATATATTGTTGTTTATAGCAAACTGCCTTTTCTGAAGTTGAAGGTTAATCGATTGCTGCATTAGTTGACGATTATTTTGGTGATTAATCTGATTAATCGTTTCATTCCTGGGCTCATTAGCACACACCTGCACAGGTAGGAGACGTTTAGATGCTCCTGTGGATGCATCCGACTGAAAACTCAGGATTAAACACGTTTTTGTCTTTTAAAAACCCTCTGAGGAAAAAATAACCCCGTATTTAGGGAAGCAAATCATTGCAGCGAGAGGAGAAATCCATCTGTGTTGAAAGGAGCACAGTAAAAAATGCTGGGTTATTTTCATAACCCAATTTCTGGGTTGAAGCTGTTGGGTCATAGGTTGGGTTAGTTTGACCAAATATTGGGTCAAAATTCATAACTCATGAGTTGGGTCAGAAATTTATCGGAAGTCTACATCTTGCACACTTCTGTTGGGCCAGGAGTTGGGTGGGTAGATTTACCCAAACGGTTGGGTTAAAGATGAAACTTGGAAGAAGCCACGCCCCTCTTCACAAGCCTCCATTTTCAACATGACTGTGAACGTTGCATATCGGACTTCTCCTCTACTTTGAAATAAGACATGGTAAGTAAAAAGAAGATAAAGTTTCAACGTTTATAGAATTTTATACATAAATTGAATTTATTTCAAACATGTTTGATATTTATTTTTATGGTTATTTAAAATGTTTATTACGGTAGGTTCCTCTGACAAAGAGCTTCGGTGTTGCTACAATACGGATGTTGGGGAAAAAATAGATGAAGGGGAAGGGCACAATTTGTCAAGTAAATTAAATTCAGTTTTTAATATAACCTCAATCATATTTGTTCGTAACTTAACATAGTCAAATTTTTAAAAATCGATTTAGTTTTAAAAGAAAGGTAGTTGACGGTTTGTCCCCTGATTTTTGCAATATGCGCGCGCATCCTTAGCGGGCTGAGGCTACGTGTTCTAACACCAGCAGTAATGGCGGAGGAGAGCGAGCAGAGCTTTAATAATGTGGGTATATTATGCTTTTTGAAAATAAAATAACTTTTGCAAAGTTATTAGGCGATAAATTAGTTGTGTAAACCTGAATTATGCGCTCGGTTTATTAACATATAGCTTAATTACAAACATGCTCGGACGTGTTCGCACTTATCGCTCCCCTCCAGCCGCCGGCTCGTCTCGCCCTCTCTGTCAGTTGACCGGGCGGAGCGGCTCGTTAAGCTGAGAGAGAACGACCGTCTCCCGGCACATTGCTTTCAAACTCCCGCTGGTTTTAGGCAACGAATTAAAAGCAAAACTAAGACAATATCTAATGTTAATGTTTGCTCATTTTATTATTATTGTTACTACGGTATTAATTACAAATACATTTATTTAAAGTTGGTGCTGAAAGTTATTCAGCACTAAGTTTGTGTTAAGTTTTACTTCTAAATTAAATTATATGTGTCATTTTATTTTATTAAGAGCTATATTTATTTTTAGGAACATAAAATTACTCTGAACATTTGAAATTGCTGGCTAATTACAAGTTATTTGCAGTGGAGACAGCTATAAGATTTAATTCAGTCATTAAAGTTTGATTTGTGATTTTGTCTTTTCTGATAGATTTTGTAATTTTACATCCAGGATCTTCAGGAGAATTAAGCGAAACCCAAACTCCTCGTTCTCAACGAAGACCTTCTGCATGACCAAGAACATGAGTCTGCTCCCTCAAGGTATTGAAGCTCAGAAGAAATGTTCTCTAAAATGTTGTCATGCTTTTTAGTTACTGTAACATTTTAACACTAACTTATGTTTGATACAGAAGATGATGTAGTCCTGCAGCTGCTGCCAGTACCCCTTCCTGCTCCACCTTACTAATTTGGGAGAAGTTTCAGATCCATCAACCTGGAAATTCAGATGTTTTCATTGATATCCAGCCTGTAAGTCAACCTTCATCTCTGAATAATGCTCAGATTGTTTAAATAAGTGCATCACATTCAATAGTGAGGTTTTGTGTTAAACTAGAATCAGTCAGAAATTAGTTTTTGAGAATGTAGCCCTTTACCTTTAAATTCACTAAAGGCCTGTTTTTGTGCTTCTCTCTCTTGTTCTCAACGAAGATCTTTTGTATGGCCAAGAAGAGAAAGGAGCGGCCGTCTTCTCAACAACATGAATTTTCTCCCTTAAGGTATTGAAGCTCAAGAGATGTTTATAAACTGTTAACATTTAACATTTTAACACAAGCTTATGTTTCCCATGCAGACAAGATGATGTAGCCCTGCAGCTGCTGCCAGTGCTCCTCCCTACTTACACATTTGGGAGAAGAGTTTCAGATCCATCAACCTGGAAGTTCAGAGGGTTTCATTGATATCCAGCCTGTAAGTCAACATTCATCTCTGAATCATGCTCAAATTGTTTGCTGTTTATATAAGTTCATCACTAATGGCCTGTTATTTTCTGTCTTCTCTCTCCATCAGGTTGGGACAAACCTGGTGGTGCATCTACAAAATGTGACAACCTGTATGTCCTCATGCAGGGAGACAGGCAAAATGCTAAAGTGTCGTTAAAAATGCTCCTTGTTTAATGGCTGAAAGGTTTACTTGTAGTTTGCTTTAAAACAGACTTTTTTTCATTAAATGTTTTCTAATATGGAGTAACAGATACTTCTGGAGTTGTAGCCAAATTAATTGAAGTGATTTAACTACTTATGTTTTGTAACTTTTGTAAATGAAATTGCTGGCTCTATATATGTATCATGTGGAAATAAAAGAAGCTTTAAATTCATATGTCTTTTAATCCTGTTTTTATATAGTGAAATTTAAAATAATTTTTTTTAACCCAACTATAGTGGTATAATAACCCTTGTGTTGGGTTATGAATTTCAACCCAATTTTGGGTCAGTTTAACCAATTTAAACAAGTCAATTTAACCCAACGTTTGGTTAGTTGCCATGACCCAATGTGCTGGGTCAAACCCTCAACCCAACCCAGTTGGGTTAAAACAACCCAGCGTTGGGTCGGTCCATATTTGACCCAGCGCTGGGTTACGTATTGGGTTATTTTTAACCCAGCAGTTTTTACTGTGAGCGAAGTCCGGCCCAGCCAAGAAATGACTCAGCATTTTAAGAAATGACTCAGCATTTAATCCGCTGCTGCTGGTCCAAACTGAATAAATGTGGCCACTTACTCAGCTCAGGCGGATCATCGCTGTGCCGTGGAGAACGATCTGCTGAGTAACGCGGCGCGGCTCCAGCATGTTTGCAGCTACAGGTTATCAGATACATTTGCATTAACTGGACCTGTGGCTGGAAGCGACGGGGAAACTGGTGCCATTGGGGCATGTTAGTATTAAGATATTGACAGTTTTATAGGTCCAGTGTTTATGAGAAACCTTTGTTTTTACGAAAATGAAACGTTTGAGCCGTTCAGTAGCTCTTAAGTGGCTTTGTTTGCTGCTCAGAGCGGCTCCAGCAGAAACGAGCGTCTGCCTGGTTCCCCTGGGGACATAATCTGTGTCAGAGAAAAACCGCTTTGCAGCCAAACGGGTCTGACCCGGATTAAAGCTTTGACTCCCAGGAATTTGAATCGTTGGCAGAAGCCAAACATGTCTGTCAGCTGCTCCGATGCTTCGGCGGCTCTCGGTGAAACGGAGGCTCTCGTCATTGTTTCTAATGATGTGTGCTCTCTGCGTGGTTGGGAGGATTTCATTTCCACTGAAAGAGAAACCAGCTGAAGCCTTTGACTTTTTTTATTATTCAACAACCATAGGCAAGTTTGAGGGCTGCAAGGGAAGCTTTAATTTACAGCTTTTTAACCCCTTAATGGGAGGCAACTCTTGGAGAAATCTGCTTGAAAATGCCGATGCCTGAAATCATACAAGGTTTATATGAAAGACTTTGGTATGAAAATAAATGTAAGACTCCAGAGAATACCCTAAAGGTCTAAAGATCTGCACTAATATTACTGAGGGAGAGTAAAGGAACATGTTTCTCAGCAGGGCCAAAAAATCAACTCTGAGAATCACAATATAAAATGTCCCAAAACTGACATTTAGGAATAAAACCAATTCGCTGTCGACCTCCATTTTTAAAAAGGTACATTCTGAGACATTCCACCTGCTCCGTCTTCATCGCAGGGAAACATTTGGACTCTTTGCTTTTTAGTCTTTGGAGACCGAACGTGTCAGATGAAGACTGAGCACTTCAGGAACGCCACAGACGTTTACGTCCGTGTTTTATGCAGAAATGCTGTCAGGCAGCAGTGTTGACGTTTCACTTACGTTAAACTGGTCTGCTTCCACTATCAGACCAGTTTTTCATCCAGCAAATGTTGTAATGACAGGCCTAATCATGGCCCCAAAAACCAGATTTTAATCGTGATCTAGTCAGACTCCCACTAGACGTGATGCTGCTAGCCACTTGGCTAGCATCGTCGTTAGCAGGGATCTGGTAGCTAGCTGATCTGGCTTCATTTCAGTGTGTCCAATGCAGACTTATTATGGGCTAACGTTACTCCATAGTGGTTGCACAAGATAGCAGGTTTTCTAAAGAAAAACCTCTTGATCGTAATCTTTGGCTTTTTAAAAAATCCTGATCTCTGGTTATTCGTACTGGATGCAGCTGTTCTCTCCTGATTTACGTTTCAGTCTCATTCAGAGAACTTTGTGTGTTCATTTTCGCCCTTTTTATGTTTGTTTTACACATTTTGCTACAGCTGAGTTCAGTGAATCTGCAGTTTTTTTCCTCCCATTAAATCTTGACCGCTGATCAGCGCTCGGCTCACCGCCATCAGACCCGTCTGTCAGAGATACCGGCTGGTTTTTCTGCAGCCGTCTCTTCCTACCAGGAAGGAGCGTCGCAATGCAGCATGTGACACGGCTGCTGTCATCGCTGTGACATCTCCGTTTCCAGGACAAGACGTGACGCAGGGTGACGTTTCTGAAACTTCCCCTCTGCTCTTGCCACACACAGAAAGATCCTGAACCCTGTAGGAAAAATGTCCAGATTCCTGCAGAGATGCTCAGGGAGCCTCTGTCAGAGGGAAGCTGCTGAAAACTTTAAAAAGACATTTTGCAAACAGTAACTTTACTATAAAAAGGATGGAAACCAATGTGGAAATGCTGATTGCTGTAGAAATACCTGAGATCTGAAAACTATGAATTTTATTTAGTTTTTCTGGCTTAATGTGCGATTTCTCTCTTAAAATCTTCGGAAATCTTTGGTATTCTTTGAGAACTGAAACAACTCAACTATTGATTCACCAGTATTTAATATTAATGCGCTGAGTGACATCTTCGGAGTCTGAGCTGCTGGACAGGAAGCGGAAGCTGCCAGCATGTGTATTTTTAAGAGTTTGAGGACGGAGGATTACGCCACAGGGGCACCGACATCACACATCCTGTCTTTGCTCAAGACTTTCACATCAATTCACAAACTACTTGCGTAGCTGCTGTGCATTCAGATCGCCTCCATGTGGGCAAGAGCTTGAAAACTTGTTTGTGCTTGTCACAGGTAGCGTCCTTAAATAGCATCGCAGTTCCTGCAGATAAGCCTAGAAAATCAGATTTGCATTTCTTTGGCTGCAGAGACCTGTGCAGAGTTATTTATGAGTTGGACTGCAAAAGAGGAAATGACGTAATAATCGTCATACATTCTTAAAGTTATCTGATCCTGATAGTTCATGTCAACAATGGAAAACCTGAGTCGATGCCTGAGTTTGCATTCATCCATTTGGACGTGTTTTATTCAGTTTCACGCCACTCAGACAGTAGAAAGCTTTGCAACACATGCAAATCTGCATTTCACAACAATGCAGCCGCATGTTTGAGTTAATGGCTTTGGTTAGGCAGGTTAGGAATGTTATGTAATTTGTTGCTAACAAAGACGACTGAAACCTGATTCTGTGTTTTAATAAACTGAAATATTTAATCTCCTCTATTAAGGCTGGACAATAAATCAATAACAGTATAAATTGCGATAGAAAATTCACTGAACTCCGAGCCACAACCGCACAGCATTCTGGGGGTTGTAGGCAGAGGAAAGACTATTTCACTTAAATGAAACATTTTTCCGATGCTGTAAGCGAAATGTTGTATTCAAATTCCAAAACATCTTTCTTTTCTCTTCTTTTCTCTTCTTTTCTGCTGATTTAAGATCAAGCTCAGAGTTCAAAAGTTCAGAGAAGAAAAAGAGGCGGGGCCGGCCTTCTGTTAACAACTCGCTTTTATCATTGTTGAAATGACGTCTGGATGTTTTTCCACCGTCACACAGGAATTTGACTAAACCCCGATGTGGAGCCGCGGTCACTGTTACCCTCTAACAAGTTTAACTAAACCTCTAGTGGTTTAGATGATCGGTTCTACAGGAAACTTGACTATTAAAGGCAAACTGTTTCGCTTCCGTGAAGAGGTTGGGATAGGTCTATCATGTGTCAAACTTGAGGCACAGGGGCCAAATCTGGCCCACCGCAGCGTTTAATGTGGCCCTCCAAATTACATCAATACGTCCCTCCAGTTTTTCACAAATTCACAAACAGATCCTCATATTATTTCTGATTTTTACTTCTAATTTTTCTAAAAATTGGCCAAAAACATTGAATTTAACTAAGACTGCTGCCACAGGTTTACTTGATGTCACGTTATACTAGTCCATAACCAATACAGCGATTAATAAAAAGTCACATATAACATCATACATTAGTGCAAACATCATAAAAATTACTCACAAATTTTTCCAAATTAGCGCCACAAAATCTGTGATTTTTTATTACAAAAATCCCCCAAAAAAACAATCACAAAATCCTGGATGGACTGATCAGTGTGAAAAGATGTTCAATATTTAAAGAAAAAGCTGATTGAATAATGAAGCAAACAGCTATGTAATGAGTGACAAGTCAACAAGAAAACACCTGTCTCTTCCAGCAGGCATCGTACAGCGCATTCAAACCAGCTGACCAAACGTGCTGGGTTGCTAGGTAACGGATGGAGTTCCACTGAGGTTGCTAGGTAACGGACGGAGTTCCACTGAGGTTGCTAGGTAACGGACGGAGTTCCACTGGGGTTGCTAGGTAACGGACGGAGTTCCACTGGGGTTGCTAGGTAATGGTGTCATGCCTGTTGATTGAGACCTAATGTTTGGGAGGCTTTTGAAACGGCTCATTTTCTAGAAAATATGAAGTTATTGCTAAAAAGAACAAAAACAGCTCGGTGGTGTTTTTTAAATAATAAAAAAAACTCTTGGGCTGCTTTTAGAAGCAGTTTAGACCCAAATGGAAGTAGAAAAACTTGCAAAATGTGGTATTTGCATAATGGAAAATTAAATTAATTAGAAATGTATTTTTAAAATAATAAAATAAAATAATAAATAAAACAGCAATAATAATTGAAGAATTTATCTTTCATTGCAACATTATTTGCTGTCTGAACTCTTCCCATCAGCTCCTGCCAGCGCCGGCAGGGTGACGTGATCGCTCAGTTTCCAAGGTCAAGGTGTGCAGCAGCAGCAGCAGCAGCAGCTTTGCTGAATGTGCAAATTGCATCCGAACAGCAACCTCCACCTCCACCCAAACACTTAGCGCCATCCATCTTCTGAACGAGCGTCCTATCACATTTATAATGATTACTGGGGGGGTTATCCCACAGGCTCACACCCTAATTTGTTTTCTGACTCAGTTCTCCGTCCTCTGAGGCAGTCGGACCACACCTCCAAGTGAAGAAATCGTATGTTAATCGGAAGAAGTGAATCGATGGAGCCCCGAATTTATGGGAGTTTGCTGAAAATGAAGATAGCAGCTGGAGACAAAAGAGAGGGCGTGTCTGGGCAGAGAAAAGGAGAATGGAGGGAAAGGATGAAAATTGATTTGTCTGGGGGATGGGAAGAGCTGGGGCGGAAAAGGAGAGGGGGGCAGAGGGTAAGGAGGGGTGAAAATGAAGGTGCCTGGATAATATAGACAAAGAACAAAGGCAATCAGTCTCTACATTTCTAATAGTTGTCCTAACAAACATTTTCACTAGCTTAAAGTTCCCCAGGTCAGTTATTTTCAACATATTCACTTCAGTTTATATAGTTTAACATGGCTGGAATATCTTGTAGAGTAACAAGAATCGTAATATAGAAACAGATTGTCACATTTAACAGTGGATCACAGTAACCGGGTAAGACGCAAAATTATTTGGCTCTGAGCTGCAAATATTAATATAAAACAATTATTTAGATCTATGGAGGACAGATACTGCCAAAATAGGGGATAAATGTATAAATAAATAAATGGCTAAGTGTAGCATCCAAATAATAGAAAATAAGATATTTCCCAACTTATTTGATGACATAATGTGACATATTTTAATATTTAAGTGTTAATATAAAACTATCAGTATTTAATCTCTTTTTAATTTCTTCATTTGTTAATATTCTGTATTTACGTTTTGCTCATTTTTTTACCTATAGTCACATTTTATTTCATTATTTATTTTGCTTAATATTTTTTCTATTCCGTATTTATTAAAAACAATTAATTTATCATAATTATTTTATTATCCATTGATTTTCTGTAACATTTTGTCCTTGCAATTTTTGTTAAATGTTTCTTATGTTATCTTCTAAATCTTTGGAAGAAATGAAGTAGAAAAGAAAAATGGGGAGGGAATGGAGAAAATGTACTTCTACATTTATTGCCAATTTTGGCAGAATCTGTCCTCCATAGTTTTGATCTAGAAAAACCTTCAATTTTTTTTTTTTATTGTCCTCCTGGTTTCTTCTTCATAATTTTTTTGGAAAAAATGAAGTTGAAAGGAGGAATAGGGAGGAAATGAAGAAATTAAATTAAGTGGTTATATCCAATTTTGGCAGAATCTGTCCTCCATAGATTTTAGTCTAAAAAAACCTTCACCACTGAGATGTGAAGGATCTAAAAATAGTGACGCTGCTTGGAAGGAAACTGTAAATCACAATCTGTCAGTGGCCTGAAGTGTTTTATCTGTCAGGAACTGGCTGAAATGAAATACCGCCACTTTGTGAAAGTGAACCGTTCAAACGCTGACAGTGACAGAAATGTAAAATGTCCTGGTTTTCTCAACCCCTGACCGTTGTGCTTAATTGTTTCAGTAATTATCTGAGACGCTGGAGCTTCCGTTACGTTTTCACTTCCTTGTTAGTCGTGAAATCCCACATCCTACATTTCTGCTCATTTTCTTCATTCTTGTTTTGTCGCAGATAAAAGAAGGTTTTCAAACCCTTTTAAAAATAATTATTAATGTTGCAGTCCCAGGGGACGTCCCAGATCTCAACAAGAATCAGAGCTTTGATTGGTGCGTCTGGTTGAGTGGATCGGCATCATCCGGCTGAATGTTGGTGACCTTGCAGCAAGTCATGAATGTGAAGAATGTGAACTATGAGCATCACATGAGATGCACCAAGGTGACCCGGTTACAGTCGGTTCTGGAACCACATGACTGCAGAACCAGAGTCCCGAGGTCTTTGACGGTTCTGGTGAAGGGATGCGGTCACGTATGACCAGAGAACGTTGGCTGCAACCGAAACAAATCAGAAAATTAGACTAAAAATGTCTGCTTGTACAGCAAATCCGTCATGTTTGTTGCTGTAGATCAATCATTTCAGATTTTATTTAAATAAAGAGTAGTTTATAAACCACCGAACGGCTTAAAGGTCTGCTGTTGTCATAGCAACCTTCCAGACCCCTCAGGTCTTCTGGTTCTGGTTCTGCTCTGCATCCCCAGAACCAGAACCAAACATGCAGAAGCAGCATTCAGCTTCTATGCACCACAAATCTGGAACAAACTTCCAGAAAACTGCAAAACGGTTGAAACACTGAGCTCCTATAACTCAAGACTAAAAAATCCAGGTGTTTGGAGTTTATTTTGAAACATTACAAATGCAATATTAATCAATATTTTGATGTGTAATGATGCCAACTGGTAAAATTTAATGTTTTTTTATTTACATACGCAGATATTTATTTCTTCTTTTTTTGTTGATCTACAGAATAATTAACCAGATAATAGGATGATTAGCAGCAATAGAAATCAAATAACTAAACAAACGCAAACGTGTAGCTATACATTAAAAAAATATGCATTCAAAACAAAAACAAAACACAGAACTTAGTCAACTGGTGTCTCAACAAAATGAAATTGATTAATATGTTGTCTGTCACGACTTTATTTTTGTGTTTTGATGACGTAAAGCACTTTTACCTGTGTTATGCTGTACATTGATTGATTGATTGATGATTGACCGATCCCCCTTCTTGCCGCAGCATGCCTCCCTGTCGGCCAGCCGCTCGGATAAAGGTACGGGCTGGTCGAGCCGCTCGCTCGGCGCCCGCTGTCGAAACTCCATCGCCCTGTGTTCGGACGAGCTGCCGCACATCGGGAACTACCGACTGCTGAAAACCATCGGCAAGGGCAACTTCGCCAAAGTCAAGCTGGCCCGCCACATTCTGACGGGCAGAGAGGTGAGCCAAACGAGAACTCGAGAGAAAGCTCTTTGTCGCTCTGGAGGAAGCTGTGAACTGGTCGGAAGCATTTCACCCACGAGTTTGATAAAAACCCTGCAGCAGAATTGAGGCTCTGCGCTCTTTGAACAGGCGAGTCGCCTTTAAACAGACGTCTTTCTTCTCATAAAACCCGCTGACCCACATCGGTTGAACCGATACCTTGAGGCTCAGGAAGCTCCACACGCCCTGGTCATGTGAAAAGCTGCAGTTTCCCACCCAAATAAAGCAGAAGTCAGTCGTATAGTCAGTTTACAGCTGAGGGCCTGATGTGGTCTTGAACCGGGCCGCCGCCTCTTACTTAGGGCTTCTGGGTTATTTTTGTTGATTGCAGCTTTTAGCGTCATAAACGTGCTGTAAAACAGTACGTCTTGAACTTTGTCCTCTTTTATTGTTTCGCTTGAGTACTGAATAAGGTAATCTCTTCATGTATAATTCAGGAACTTAATTTTACAGCCCAGTTTAAAAATGTAAACATAAATCCATCAAACTGCAGATGCATGTCAGTAAAGCAGAATATCAGAAAAGTTTATTTTGTTTCAGGAATTAAATTCAGAAGTGAAACTCACTGTGAATACATATAAATTACGCAGTGACATATCTAGATGTTTATTTTCATTAATATGGAATACAGCTGATGGAAACTGAGTCTCTCAGAAAACACATATTTGGCTTCAAACTAAAAATTTAGTTTGAATATAAATATATAGCTTCAAAATAAATATTTATTTATTAAGATAAATATTTAGCTTCAAACTAAATATTTAATTGCTAAATAAATATTTGCTGGCTAAACATTTAGCCTAAAAATATTTAGTTTTCAGGCAAAATGTTTGGTTTTAAGATAAATATATAGCTTTGAAATAAATATTTATTGAGCAAGCTAATTATTTAGCTTCAAATTAAATAGTTTGAAGCTATGTATTTAATTTAAAGCTAAATATTTAGTTTGGAGCTAAAACTTAAGCTAATTAAAAATTAATTTCCCACTTTGGCTTTTCATTGTGTTGATAACCTTTTAGTGTTTGTTGACATTTGGGATTAAAAAATTAAAAAGATTGAAGTGATAAAAAAAGTTGACACACTTTAAGAAAAGCAACATTTAAAAAGAGTAAACATGACAGTTAATTTTAAGAATGTTGTACATTTTCTGTCGCTGTTTTGCAGGTTGCCATAAAGATCATCGATAAAACCCAACTGAACCCAACCAGCCTTCAGAAGGTGAGCGACATCAAACCCTGTTCTACTCTGAACTGTTCGTGAAAAAACGTCGGAGATTACCGACGTTTCTAATATTGTCCGACGTTAACCTTAAAATTGTTGTACTTGTCGACTGACCTGCCTTTTTTTGACCTGCGTCGCACGGACATATTTTTCAACAATACATAAGAGCAGATCGTCGCTACGGCAACGCATTCAGGCATTTTGATTGGTCAAGGCACAGGAAGCGTTATGGAAACTGTTGGGCTAATTCAAACGCGAGGAAATATAATTTCTTGACATTTTCAAACATGTTCAGATGTTTTATTATATTTTCTCATAATTATATGATGAATCTTGATCTTTTTCTCTCATTTCTGATCATTTTTCTCAGTTCATTATATATTTATAAGCAGAGCGTTGCAAAAATTGCATTTTTTAAAGTATTCCAACAGATCATGTTAGCAATACTTACAAAAAAGAAACTTGTTGTACAATTAGCCTAAATCTAATACTTCCATTTTTCCAAAGCATCAAATTGTAAATTATACAACTTAAGTAGATTGAAAAGCTTAAAGTCACTGGTTAGTCCAGAGTCAGTGGTCCCCTGGCAGATGAAGCTTGGCTTTGATTCCTCATTTAATCCAGAATAATGTGTTCAGCTCGCCGCTCTGCCGCGTCAGATCCACGCCGTCGGAGAACGAGTCCATTCAATGTGCAGCAAAGTCAGACAGTGATGCAGTTTAAACGTTTAACTCGAGTCTGCAGCTGAACTGTTTGCACTAAAATCAGTTAAAATACCTTGTAAGTGTCGGCTCAGATATAAAGTCGTTCTCCCTCTGTAATCCTGATTTCATCCGTCTCTGTTCACTGGCAAGTTTTCTTTTTGTTTGTTATTTGGTGTGAAATTACACTAAATGACAAATTAGTTTGCAGTTATTAGTTTGCAGTTTAGCTAATAAGTGGAAATAAATGCTTAATTTCTGCTTCAAATCAGGAATTAAACAGGAAAAGTTGCCTCTGCTCGTCCTTGTGTTAAGGTCAACGAACTTGTTGGATTCAGACATTTTCAAACTTCTAGTGTTTGTTTCTGATCTGCAGTTTTATATATAAACTTTGGAAGAAAGATCAAATGTCTTAAAAAAGTTAAGAGCTTTATTTGTATTATTTCAAACAGAATAAACATGACTATTATTTAAAAAGAAATTGATAGAATTACATGGAAGAATAGAAATCAAGTTTATTGTCCCTCAATGGGGAAATTCAGGTGAAAAATCTAGGGCTGAAATGATTAATCGTGGTTAATCAATTATTGACATTTAATCTAATTTAGTGATTAATCATTAACTGGCTGTTTTTCTTTAGTAGACTCAGAAGAAGGCAATCTTCCAGAAGAACAACACTCCTAGAGCAACAATTAAGCCAAATATGTACAAATATACATTTCACATTAAAAAAAGAAAAAAACCTTCATTGTCTGTAAACCTACAACTCATCAATTGGCACTTTTAGGTCCACCTGATTAAAATTCTGTAAAAATCCTATTAAGCACCTTTTGCTCTCCAACTATTAACCAATTAATCCAAAAATTAATCAATTAACCAACAAATGATCAAGCGTGCACTAAAGGAATGCTGTGTTATTGCATTTTGGGCAATAAATTGTTCATTTTCTTATTTTGAAAAAGGAATTATTTGCATCTTTCAATGAATTTCTAATATTGTATTAAAAAATGTGAAAGTAGTTGAATGTAAAATCTGCAGAATGTGCCAGTTTTTTATTCGATTAATCATCTGAATAATCGATTAATCGTTCAAACAACCAAATAGTTAAATAGTTGATTGTTGCAGTTCAATCGAAACTATAAAAACAAAGTAAGAATAGTAAACGGTAGAGTAAGGGCAAATTTACAGCAAAATAAAAACATACATTTATTTAACAGACCATATTGAGACCATCTAGGTAGCCACTGATCCAGATTAATGTAAATCTGTCTTAAATGTGACACCAAACTCCCATTTAACTTTCCCACATTTTATTGTCTGACTTCTGACTGTTAAATAAAATGATTTCTGATGCCAGTTAAGGACCAGAAAACATTTTTGCAGGATTTCAAAGTGAATCTGTTTGGCGTTGGAGCAGCTGTGTGTGTTTGTTGCAATGAAAGCTCCTCTTTTCAGCCGCCCAAGTGTTTGACTAAAGGCTCTTCTTTGAAGTGCTGTAAAGGATTTGTATGTTTTGGTTCTCAGTGTTGTGTATTCATACATTAAGGCTGCGAAGCGGCTCAGTGTGTCTGTGTTGTTCTGAGGCCGCTGGAACAAACGGGGCTGAAGGCTCGACGTAATGAGTCTGTGCATGCTTGTCTACTGACATTTAGGCTAATCTTTTAACTACATGTGCCGCATTCATGATTAATGAGATTAAGCCCTTTGCTGTCTGAACTTGGTCCGTTTGGTTTGCACTCGTTTGAATCTGAGTCTGTTGGCTGAAAATGGTCTTAATAAAACAGAATCAAGATGCACCCTCCCATGTTTGTGTATTATAGCTTTTGCGGGTTCCTGCACAGGTTTATTAAAAAAAAAAGGTTGAAGCTTCACGTAGAAGACATGGTTGCTGTTTGTCGTCTTGTTTAATGTCAGCATTGTAAACTTCATGCTTTAAAATGTTGGTAACTTCCAACTAGGCCTGTCGCGAGAAACAATAAATCAGTTAATTTCATGATAAATTAAAACAAACTCAGTAGTTTCCATTTGCGTGGTTTTCTCTTTTCTATAGGAAATACACATTTTTGGACTTCACTAGCCACCGTAGCTGGGCATTTTGTAAAAATGAGCCCTTCGCTGCTGCCAATTCTACTACAAGGGCTGAAACGATTAATCAGATTCATTGTGATTAATCGATTAATAAATTAGTTGACGATTATTTAAATAACCAATTAATTGTTAACGATGTATACAGACTCAAAAAAGGCAGTTTGAACATAGGAACATAATATTCAGAGCAGTAATTAAGCCAAAACTGTACAAAAAATATATACATTTAACATTTAAGATGAAAAATAGTTTTAGCTCCGTCTGATTTAAATCATGTAAAACTAAAAAACTCTTGTTAATGACCTTTGCTATCCAATTACTCAGTTAATCAAAGAATGATCACAAGGTCAGGCCTACACTGTACTGATGATGAGGTCTGAGCTTTTCACATGTTGATGTTGGAAGGATCATTTTAGCTGCAGCTATAAATGATCAATCGTTCTCTAAAGGAAGGCTGCTACTGCATTTTAGGTGTGGTAATGTGTTTTTATTTCAAAACATAACTGAATTATATGTTTATTTGCTAGTTTAAATGGATTATTAATATTTTTTTAAAGTAAATTTAAGCAGTAAGATGAAAAATCTGTAGAATATTAACCAATTAATCATCAGAATAATTGATCAATAACTAAAATAATCGCAGCCTTTAGATCGTTGCCAGACAAGGTGTAGCTTTTATGGAGAAAACAAAAACTAAGAGAAAACATAAAGTTAAGAGTTGAAATAACAGCAAATAACGCAAATAGGAGAGTAGTAGAAGAAGAAAATGTGCTGGAGGAGGGGAAATATGATCACTTTTAGATGTTCTTTGATTTGGAGTCACTAACCCAGTAAAATATTAAACTGCAGAAACTCCTGTTGGGACAAAATACCTGTTGCTCTTTATGAGTTTCTTTTTCAAGCTCATACTTGACTTTCTATTTGTTACATCTTTTGGGAGTCAGTGCCAGCGAGTGCCAGATTAAAGTGACTTGATCAATGTCAACAAAATCGTCCTAATCGGGACATTTCTGGTTTATTTCCTGACTCGTAATGTTTGCCATTTGTTGCTGTTTGAGTTGTAGGAACAGTTCTCACAGTCTAAATAAGCATCTCTTTGTTCTTCAGCAGCCCTGCTGGCTAAATGTTAGCCTCAAAGTTAGCTTTACCTTCACCTTTACTGAAAAACACATCCATCTCCTCTGGAAGAACCACATTCAACCCGCAGATAATCTCCTATCTGGTAAATAAAACGTTCAGAAGAGATTGTGACTCAACTGACGGTACAAAATTATCTCTGTTTTTAATTACGTTCTGTGTTTCTACCTAATCGTCATCGTTTTACACAAACAGCCATTTATTGACATATACTACCTCTAGCATATGGTGATCTTACATTAAGGGAAGGAAAATGATACTAATTTGTTTGTTTGAGACACATCAGCTTCAGTTTCCGTTTATTTTAATAAATGTTTTTATTTCTGTCATTTGTGAATGGCTGCATGAGAACATTTTTCTATTTTCTATAAAAACTTAGAAAAGCTCCAAAATATTTACTCAAATGTGCTTCTAATTGGCTTAATGTGGAGATTTAATGAGTGAGGTGTGTATTTCCCAACGCTGCGTTTCCTCAGCCGCACGTTTAAGGGCCGTTGAGTTGCAGAATAAATCCTATTTCCACAAAGTAAGATTAAAGGATCTTAGTAAATGGGAAAACTTTTAAAGAAGTTTAGTTTTCCATCAATAATCTTGGATCTCAGTGCTGCCGAAGTTGCACAGATATTAATATTACTGCTAATGTTGTTTTCTCCAGGTTGAAAAGAGCTTCATGTGCTGGTTGCAGTTATTTCCATATTTACGAATAGGCCTGTGGCAATAAGCAATAAATCATTTAATTGTATGATAAATTAAAACGAACTCAATAATTTCCCTTTTCTTGGTTTATCTTTTCTCTCTTTCTACCAAAAAATTTTATGATAAATGTCCTCAGTCTGTTGTTCTGGCCTTTGTTTGAAGAATAATTTTGTTTGCAGAGACTTTACTCTTTATTTGGTTGGTTGTTTCTGTTGTTTTGTTTATTTAAAATGTCTTCCAGTTCCAGTTTTAAATGTTTATTGACCTTTCAATTTCATGTTTAAATAACAATAATATCATTTATCACAATAAATTCTGGGACAATTTATTGTCCAGCAAAGTTTGTTATTATGACAGGCCTATTGGCCGATATCATTTTTGTATCGATATTAAAATGTGGTCCATCACTGATTTTCAAAAATACTATTGCGGTTGTGGAAGATAATTGATATTTAATGCTAATGTTACATTACATTAAATTTTGCCGTCATCAAATCTGTTGGTTAATACATTCATTAATTCTAAACAGGTGGATTTTTAGCCTTGATTTACACCAACAGTGTTCCAGCTGTTTTGCAGTTTTATAGAAGTTTGTTCCAGGTTTGTGGGGCGTAGAAGCTGAATGCTGCAAGATGGGAATTAACTTTGGTTGCTCATATTAGCTTAATTTTACTCATTGGACCAATACCGATACTTTAAAAAATGACTAAATTTGACCAATTTCGTATCAGGTTTTACTTTCTTGTGTTTTTATTTTGTCAGTGTCACTCAGCCACTCTCCCTTCACCGCTCCACTCTTCCTTTTTTTCTTTTTTTACATTTTGTTTATGAACTCTGTTTTTACAGTAGGTTTATGTCCTGCTTTCTTCCCAGACATTTTGTTGCCACAGGAGCTCCACTGTAATCGCAGCTGTAAGCTTTGTTGTTCGGAGCGCCAAAGTTCACTCCACAAAAATGTGAAGCGGCTTTGGGAGCCGAGGGACCGTCGAGCTGCGGTCCCGGGCTGTGTCTGTTCTTCTGACGCTGCACATTGTCAGTGATGCTGAAATGCTGTGTTGGGAAATGTCCCAGAGCGACACATTTGTTGTTATTATAGGCTACAGTGAGTAAACAATAATCCACTTTTTTCTACCAAATTAACGTCATTCTTGGCTTAAAGGTCCTTTAGAATTGAAATCATTTAACGTGGGGAATGTTAAAAAAGAAAATTGAGAATGAGAAAACGTTCATGAATTTCTTCCTGCTTCTTATTTCTAGAAAATAAAAGCTTAATAATACAAAATTACTGTTGAGTTTTTCACATTGTCTTATATAAATGTTGACCTTATTTTAACAGTCGTAACAATCTAGAAAAATCTGGAATTTGATTTCCGTCTGTGGTGCTGCAGCATGGTTAGCATTCAGATGCTAATTTAGGCTAACTACTATTAGCATAACTTGGACACAACAACAGTCAATAATCAAAACGGTTTTTGAAGCGGAAATTAACCCAGTGGGCCAAAAGTAGCGGCTTTGTCTTATATCTGTTATGATCCGTGTTTCTGTGTGTTTATTTTTTAGATTTTCTGTGTCCTGTTTTCCTGTGAGTCTCTGTCCTGTCCTCCCCGTTCCTGAGTCTCTGTCTCTGCGTCTTCCCCGTTGATTGTTCCCAGGTGTTTCTCGTTCCCTTGATTACCCCGTGTGTATTTAAGTCCACCTGTTGTCTTTGTCTCTTGTCGGGTCCTTGTCTTAGTTTGTCGTTTGACGTCTATGCGCTCCAGTTGAACTGTGAAGTCCTGGATAGCGTTTGCGCCTTTTTCCAACCCTGCTATCAGTTGCTACCGGTAATTAGCTGTGTGCTAGTTTCTCCGCCGTGCTTCCTGTTTTTGGACTGTTCTGAGCTTTATTATTAAATTCATCATCATTATCACCGTAACCTGGGTCCTGCGTCTCCTCACCACCACCCACAACCATAGACATAATATAAGGATAGACGCCTCATGCCCCGCTGTCGCCTATTGTCGCTGACGAGATTTAGGGCGGCCATCTTGGAGCGGTATACCACTCTACTCGGTCCTATGTGTTTAACAGGCACAGTGACGGATCAGCGCATTTAATCGATCATAACACGCTTTTTTGTTACTGGAAACCATATTCAAACATCTATCAAAGCTACATTTATAAACAATTGTATTATTTAAGTATGTTATTTAAGTTATTTAAGTATTTAAATATGCTTAGTGGCTAAAACAATAGAATAGGAATGGAATATTCTGATATTGATGTATAAAGAGCATATTACAAAGCACACAGCCGTTCATAATTTATTTAATAAATTATTTAGTAATATCAATACATATTTAAATAACTATACAACACAAATAAAGATTCATAATGGCACAAATAAATAATTAATACTGAATTTTATATATATATATATATATATATATATATATATATATATATATGTTTATATATATATATGTTTATATATGTTTATATATATATATATATGTTTATATATATTTATATATATATATATATATATATATATATATATATATATAATTTTTTTAAATAAAATAAAAAAAAAAAAAAATATATATATATATATATATATATATATATATATATATATATATATTTTTTTTTTTTTTTTTTTTTTTTTTTTTTTTTGCCGACTTCTAGCTTCAGAGATTCAGCAGTTGAGATTAAGTCCAAAATCTGATGAGATCCATCCTGCTGCAGTGAATTCGTCTCTCTTTATAGATATCTCCCTCTTCTTCCTCACATCGTGTCTTTATGAAACTTTCAAAACAAAAACGGAAGATTTGGGATGTATCTTACTAGTGAAAGAATTACATATAAATAATAGTCTTTACCACCTGTGTAAACTTTGCTGGTGAATGTTATAACACATAAGTTTTATAATATGTGTTATATTGTTTCATTTCTAATGCTCTTGTGTCATATAATCTAAGTCAATGTTAGAGAATAATTAATATTTTTAGATGTACAGAATCTCAGTTAGTCTTCATAGCGGGGCTGAACCCGTATTACACCGGGTTCAGATACCAGCTAGGCGAGATACCAGCTAATATTAGCTGGTATCTCGCCGGTGGACATAAATACAGTAAAGTAATATTCTAATATATAATATAATCACAATATATACACAATAATATGTCCATCTTACTTGTGAAATGCTGTCTGTGGAGCCCTCACATCAATAATCCATAGATCCGAACAATAATATCCCTCAGAGCTGAGGCATCGTCTATTGTTTTGATTGAGGAAAGTAGGAGTTTATACCGCTCTAAGATGGCCGCCGTATTTCCTGCGCCGGAGCAGCCAATGCGGCGTCTACCCTTATATTATGTCTATGCCCACAACCACCTCCTGACAATATCGGTGTTGTTAATGCGGAGCGCTTGTGCATCAGATTTACGGGCGTACCAGAAACAATAATAGAAAGGTTCCGACTTGGGACTTTATGTAAAAAAAACATAATAATAAATTAATGAATGTGGTAAAACAAAAATGTTAGTATTAACTCCCTTTGTCACTTAGTGCTGACTGCATCTTTGCATGTTTTAGAGTCTTTATACTCCAGTTAATGTTTAATCAATTACTAAAATAGTTTAGTTTAATCATTGATTCATCACGATTAATCCGGTTAATCGTTTCAGCTTGTCAATAATTAGAGGCATTAATAGGAACAACTGTTGGTTTTTGGGTTGCTGCATGTTTTTGTCTTATATCTTAAATCTTTGTGGCTATGAAAGGGATGGTGTGGAGCTGTTTCCACTCAGGATGTTGCTGGATAATCTGGAGACCTTTGTGAGAATCCTGATGTTCCTCTGAGATCAGAAGAGTTTTACAGGCAGCCACTCAAGTGTGTGTGCGTGCGTGCGTGCAGAGTTTAGGCTGCTATTTAATGCTGTGGAAGTGTGTTTTGTCCCTTGCCCAGGCCCCTTCAGCCAGGAGCTAAATTCCAGTCGAGCGAACAAAGGAGGCGGTCGTGTAGGGGATGGGGGGAGGTTTGGGGCACAGCGGCAGGGACCCAAGAAAGACGAGATACAGAGCAGAACCAGAGACAACGGGCTCTGTTTGTCAGTGTTAGGCCTAATAAACGCAGAGCAACACACCCTCTCCTGTGTCTTTTTATGTACTTGTAATGCCATTGTGCAGCGTATCTCTCCTTTGTGAGTGTCTAGGCATAACAATATTGTTCTTGCTTGACTCTTTGTTGTTCCTGTTCCAGTTTGAAAGGGAATAATTGGACAATAAAGACACACGACTGCTGACAAAGCACAAGAGGAAGGTTCCCCACAAGCTCATCTTCAAAGTAGCACAGCCAGCAGGAAAGCAGGAGGAGGCTTGGCTTTTTCTCCTCTGCTTTGTGTTTCTCTCTTGTTCAGGTATAAAAGATGCATCAGGATTTTAATTATGCGGGCAGCAAAAGACGCAGATTAACCTTCAGGACTCCAGTTCCTGCAGCGCTGAGTGACAAGAAGGACGTGTTCATGTTCTACATTTATATAGCATCTCTGATTAAATGGATACTAATTTAGACAAACCTATCACGATTTAACCATTTCTTGTCAGTCGATATCACCGATTATTGATTAGTTTGTTGTTTTAAATATCTGAAATACTGCCCAACAGGCGGTGTGAGCTTTCCTGTGTTATCAATTACTTTTTATTTTTAAGCATTTTTGAGACACAAAACCTTAAACTGCTGCTGTGCAAGTTACCCAGTAGGTTGTTGCTAGGTAACCGAATTTGGGGAACTTGAAACTGCTTGTTACTCACTCACTTTTTGGTTGCTAGGTAACCTAAGAGTGAGTGAGTTGATGCCACTCACATTGATATTCAGTGAATATTCTATATACTGAACATACAGATGTGTTACCTATTGATATTGATCATGTCTGTTGCGGTTTATAGTCACTGATTTATTATCCAGGCCCACTGAAAAAAGCAAACTGAGGAATTTGAAAACAGAAAAAATTATTCACCAATTCACCATCTTTCTCGGGTCTCTTCCTCTTCTGTAAAAATCCTCTCATCTTAAAATTAATCCAGGAATCTCACCAGGAAGTTACCCAACATTTAGCTAAGTCGTGTTGTAAGCACAACTTTCTTAGGTTCCTTTCTTTCAACTTTTCTCTTCCTCTACTTCAAACTGCCGTAGTTTTACTTCACTCCTAAGAGCAGCGCAGCGCACAGTAGCGAGCTTCACTCTGCAAAAAATCAGAAATGTTGGTTTTTCAAAATAAAGTAGATTTTAATGTTTCATGGTATTTTTATTAATTTCAAACTGTGATTATGGTTAGTATAAGTGCACAAATGTGGGCTATATATGTATTTCATATGACTTGCATTGTTTTAGCATTTGTTTGAAATAATCCTGAAGGTGTGGCGCTTTTATTTTGTCGTGGTGGTGCTCCACCATCAGAACATGCAGAGGGAACATTATGATTATAAATGATGGAGTTTATTTCTAGAGATAAACAGTATTAGTATTTCTAGATCTGTGCCGCTCATGATGACATTTTGGAGGTTTTTAAAACTTTTTCCAGACTTTTGGTCATAATTTACGTTGAGGCGTTGCATGTTTGGACAATTATTCCCTTTGGCTCTGGATGCTTGGCTGATTTTTGGTCTTTCTTTTGTACATTTGGACTGTTGTGATGAGTAACCATGGCAACAAGGAATTATTTTTACAACTGGGAGCAGCTGATTAGCATCTGAAAAGCTCAAATAAAACCTGAATTGCAATCAGAGAAGTTGGAAAGGAGACTTCATGGACACAGAGAGAAGTCAAAACCATCGCTTCCATTAATTATTTCCGATCATATCCCCTACTCTAACGTCTCTCAGCCCAACTTTCTAACCATATGGCCAGAGGTTTAAAAAGGAGCATTTAAAGCACAGGAAGTTGGTTACAGGAGGGCTGATTTTAAGGAAACAGAGTAAATGGTCATAGTCCTGAATGAGGCATTCGACAGCAGCTTTTTTCCCCCCACATTACTTTCTCGCAGCAGCACAAGCTGAGCATTGATTGGATCAATACCAGTGAGTCAACAGTTTCCTGGCTGCTTGCTAAGCTTCCCAGTTCTGCGTCCGAAACCATTCCCAGTTCCTAATTTCACCTCTAGATCTCCTCCGAGTCTTTAAGCAGCGACCCACAGATTAGATTTCACACCTAATGGACGGAGAATGTGGGAATGAAGAAGTGAAAACGCAGCAGAGGTAAACGAGTGGAGAGGAAGAGGGGTGATAGCGAAGAGGAGTGATAGCGATCCCAGTCGATAATTCTCCTTAAAGCTCACATGAGCAGCTGATGCACCGTGCACTTAATTCAATTACACCAGTTCCCTGTGGACCTGGGTCTGTGTTTACAGCGGCGACCCACATCAATCTAAAGGCTCTGAGAGGAAAGACGGGCGGAAGAATGGAGAGACGACGCAGTAAACGGGTGGAGGAGGAGAGTTTCATCCCTCATTCTGGGCTTTAACCAAACTAACAGCTGACCTCCTTAAGTCATCCATCCGTCTGTCCATCCATCCGTCTGTCCATCCATCTGTTCATCCATCCATCTGTCCCTCCATCCAACCATCCATCCATCCATCCATCCATCCATCCATCCATCCGTCCATCCGTCTTGTAGTTTCGTTTTGCTCGGGTTCAGGTTGTTGGGTTTTAAATAATCCCGGGTCTCGTTTGTATGGAAGAGAAAATAATTTATTAATCCGTGTTTTTGTGGTTTTTATCAGCTGGAATAAATGTAAATCTGAAACGGCTTCAACGCTCGACTCACTTCACTGCTTTGTACTTTTGTTTATTATGTTTACTGTAAATCACATTATTAACTGTCTAAAAAATGAACTCCTCCTGATGGTAGAGGGGGAAACTTCAGCTCTGGAGTTGGACTGGCTGTCTGCCAGTTCGATTCCTGGTCAAACTGGCCTTGGGCAAGACACGCCCCCTGATGATGTCATCAGCCTTTGAGTGTCTTATAGAGGAAAACGGCTGCGTATGCAGGGGATGCATCAGTGTCACGTTGTTTTATTGATCAGGAAGCAGCAGATAAAAGCCTCCAGTTTGATTAAAGTGAAACAAAACCTGCAGAGAAATTAGTTAATTTAGACTTTCTGATGTTTTCTTTTACAATTTGGTAATAAAATAAGCAACAAAAAGGTTTCTGTGAAAGGCTTAAGGTAATTTTATTGATAGTTTCTTGTTCTTTTCAGCTGTTTCGAGAGGTACGCATCATGAAAACCCTGAACCATCCCAACATAGGTGGGTTCCTCTTCCAAAACCGATTCCGTTTCCATGGCGACAGTGGTCCTAACCTCTCGCCCTCTTGGTGTTGCAGTCCAGCTGTTCGAGGTGATTGAGACGGAGAAGACTCTTTACCTCGTCATGGAGTACGCCAGCGGAGGTGAGCGGTCGCTCCACCAACACCGCAGTCGTAAAACTATTGGATTCTGCCCGTTGGATCGATCACTTCTCGGCTCTAAAGTCCAATTTGCTAATTAATTGGAGCTGGAAACTCAATTTTCATTAGAGAAAACTCGCCTGTGGGAATAAAATAACGGCCTCACTGTTATATTTTCTTTATCTTCTGTTTTGCTGATCGGTGAACTGTTGAAGCTGGTTTACGGTTGATCTTTGAAAATACTTTAATTTCATTTAGGTGTTTTCAAGCTTTGGAAATTGTTTGATTTCTGTACAAAGTCCTTGATATTCAAACTGCAGTTTTCTAATAAAGTACAATCTTTATTAGAAGACGATATTTACAGTCAAAACTAAATATTTAAAGATGCTAATATACATTTTTTCTCAGTGTTTCTGACGTTAAATCAGACGAAACGTTTCTTGTTTTAGGTTAGTCAGAATTACTGCAATTATTTCTGTTTGCTAAATGCAAGAAAACTCAGCAAAAACTTTTTTTGTAACCGTCTCAGACCAGTCAGGTCTATAGGGAACATTTAATAGCATCAAATTTAGTTATATTTTAGTTCATTTTGCCTCTGCTGTAGAATGAAGAACACTACCACCAGATATTATTCACAATAATTGAAACAGTCGTTTCTTAGTTCAAGGATGGTGCTGGAAAAGTTTGAAAACTTTCCTTGAAATTTCTTTTTAAATCCACACCAGGTCAGAATTATTCATACGGGCTCCTGAATGTCCTTTAATTAAAAAGTCAAAGTTTTTGGTCATGATTTAGTGCAGCTGGTATTTTCCTGCTTGATTGGTTGTTGGGAAAATCCTTTAAGCAGAACAGCTGCAGATTCCAGGTTCATCAGTTCATCAGTTCAAACAGTTCATTAGTTCATCAGTTCAAACAGTTCATCAGTTCATTAGTTCATCAGTTCATCAGTTCAAACGGTTCATTAGTTCATCAGTTCAAACAGTTCATCAGTTCATTAGTTCAAACAGTTCATCCGTTCATTAGTTCAAACAGTTCATCCGTTCTTTAGTTCAAACAGTTCATCAGTTCAAACAGTTAATCAGTTCATTAGTTCATCAGTTCATCAGTTCAAACAGTTAATCAGTTCATTAGTTCATCAGTTCAAACAGTTCATCAGTTCAAACAGTTCATTAGTTCATCAGTTCAAACAGTTCATCAGTTCAAACAGTTCATCAGTTCATTAGTTCATCAGTTAATCAGTTCAAACGGTTCATTAGTTCATCAGTTCAAACAGTTCATCCGTTCATCAGTTCATTAGTTCATCCGTTCAAACAGTTCATCAGTTCAAACAGTTCATTAGTTCATCAGTTCAAACAGTTCATCAGTTCAAACAGTTCATTAGTTCATCAGTTCAAACAGTTCATTAGTTCATTAGTTCAAACAGTTCATCAGTTCATTAGTTCAAACAGTTCATCAGTTCATTAGTTCATCAGTTCAAACAGTTCTTTAGTTCATCAGTTCATCAGTTCAAACAGTTCATCAGTTCATTAGTTCAAAGAGTTAATCAGTTCATTAGTTCAAACAGTTCATTAGTTCATCAGTTCAAACAGTTAATCAGTTCATTAGTTCAAACAGTTCATCAGTTCATTAGTTCATCAGTTCAAACAGTTCTTTAGTTCATCAGTTCAAACAGTTCATCAGTTCAGTAGTTCAAACAGTTAATCAGTTCATTAGTTCAAACAGTTCATTAGTTCATCAGTTCAAACAGTTCTTTAGTTCATCAGTTCAAACAGTTCATCAGTTCATTAGTTCAAACAGTTCATTAGTTCATCAGTTCAAACAGTTCATCAGTTCATCATCAGTGAAAGTCGCCATGAAGCTTTTAGACCTAGGAATGTTGGTATTGGCAGCATCATGCTGGGGGACTGTTTTACTCTGTGAGATTTTGCAAAAAGGGAACAAATGTTTAAGGCAGGGATGATTCAATATTCACATTAAAACTGGTTTGAAGTGACATTTTAAAGACGTTTCCTTTAAAATGTTTCAACCATTTTGAAGAAAATTTGTGGATTATTCATAAAATTTGGATTTGTGGTTCAGAAACCGGCAGATTTAAATAAAATGTACAATTTTCTGCCAAGAAATGGGGTCCAATTTCCCACCACAATGAGTCTGTTTATATCTGAGACTGAATGTATAGTCTGTGAAAAAATACATAATTTATTTTTTAAAAAGTCACTGATATTTATCAAGAGATCCACCTGGCAGATCCACTTTCGTCTTAATATGCCAAACCCTAGAATTGAATGAGGTCTGCACAGTGACAGTTTGAGTGTTTTGTTTTTAATGTTTCTGCAGGCGAAGTGTTCGACTACCTCGTGGCTCATGGCAGAATGAAAGAGAAAGAGGCCAGAGCCAAATTCAGACAGGTGAGTTCAGCAGCAAACCATGGTCTGCGTCCGTTTCCTGGCTGGTTACAGTGGAGCTGAACTGTTTCAATGTTCCTGATGCAGAAAGACGGAAAAAAACACGAGTTTTCATTTCTGCACTTATAAATCTGGATAACAGAAGATTCAGTGTGGAAAACGTTTTGATTTTTAAAGACTTTGTTCCTTATTCAGCTCCAAGTCTTTGAGGGTGGAAAGCCTCCTTACCATCACCCTAATCTTTATCTTGGAAACTTTTATTTTCTTTTTAAATCACTTGAAAAGAGTCGACGAAAATTATATTTTGAACTGGAAAATCTGCATCAATCCTGTGATATTGAACTAAAATCAAAACTGGAGCTTATTGGTTTTACTTTAATTGTTTTAGAGTCACTTTTTATTGATTTATTTGTGCCAAATGAGCTTCTTGTTTCCTCTGTTTCTCCTCAGATTGTTTCTGCTGTTCACTACTGTCACCAGAAGAATATTGTTCACAGAGACTTGAAGGTCAGTTTAATGTCTTTTGTGATATTTTAGCTTATATGTGACGGTAATTGGGATTTTTATTTATTTATTTTTTTACTCGGTACATTGATCACAGTCAATATGATCAGCTGCTGCCTCAAGTAAGGCTGAGGAATAAGAAATAATAATAAGAAATAATTCCTGCAGGAAATTAGAAATTTAAAATTTGCAATCAGCTCACAATTATACAGGTAACACTTTATTTGAAGGGGTTTGCATAAGACTGACATAACGGCTGTCATGAAGTGTCATTTGGTAAATAATGACACTTTTAATACAAAGTAGCTCTAAAAGTTGCTTTGAAAGTCCATTAAAAATGCCAACTTTGTATGATTTTTTAAAATTATGATAATTTAAAGCAAAGTTGGCCTTTTTAATAAAGCGTTATGGTGGGCCGGATTTGGCCCCCTGGCCTTCAGTGTGACACGTTCTCTTCGTTAGCTGTAGCTAACAAAGTGAGGATTGGGGCGTTCCGTCTCTGTTGTGTCCTGCAGGCGGAGAACCTGCTGCTCGACGCCGACTCCAACATTAAAATCGCCGACTTCGGCTTCAGCAACGAGTTCACTGAAGGCAACAAGCTGGACACCTTCTGCGGGTCGCCGCCGTACGCCGCGCCGGAGCTTTTCCAGGGGAAGAAGTACGACGGCCCAGAGGTGGACATCTGGAGCCTGGGCGTCATCCTGTACACGCTGGTCAGCGGGTCGCTGCCGTTCGACGGCCAGAACCTGAAGGTACGCCCAAACTTTACATCTACAGGATAAACGCCTAAATTCATGGATGTTTGCGTTTCTGTGCTCAGGAGCTTCGGGAGCGGGTTTTACGAGGGAAGTACCGCGTTCCCTTCTACATGTCCACAGACTGTGAGGGAATCCTGCGCCGCTTCCTGGTCCTGAACCCCGCCAAGCGCTGCTCCCTGGAGGTAAACAGGAAACTGTGATCAACCTATCAAGGTTATTTGTATTTCAGCAATAAGGCTGTTCAAAGTGCTTGACATCATAAAAACATAAAAATGCAAAGTCATAGAACTGAAACATCACAATCAAACTGAAGCAAATTGATCCAGTCAGCAGGCAGAGAGAGAGGGGTGCACTTACTTTAGCTTTCTCTAACTCAGGGGGTCAAACTCATTTTATTATCATGAATGTTCTCAAAGGGCAGATTTATTTAATATTTACAGCTGTCAACATTAACGCGTTAGAGCTTGCAGTTAATACGAAAATTTTAACATTTTAAAATTACATAATGCAGGTTAATTGAACTACTTATTTTGCCCAAAGAGCCTCTCTCCAGAGCAGGGTTAGCTAGTTCGCAGCAGTGCATTATGGGCAACGAACAGCAGTGGAAGATGAAAGTTTTATGCAACAGAAGTTGAACATTTTTACTGTATTTGAGCTTCTGTGTAGCAGTATTTGTGACTTTTGTCTTACTGACTATGTTGATCAGTCAATATAACTGTCTCCGCCTTACTTGACATCAAGTAAGGTTAAGGCAGCAGAAGTGAGAAATACTGCCACCTGCAGGTTGGAGGTTGAATGAGGAGTTTCTAAATTAAAGTTTAAAACAAAATGGCTTCCTTTAAACCTTCCTGAATATAAAAACCTGGAAAGCTGAGAATCTCCAGACATGTTTGTTTTGGGACAATAAAAGATTTTATGAAAATGTGCATTTAGTGGCGGTTGTTGATGTGGGCGGTTACCCAGGGTGTCATCAGAAAGGGGCGGGGCAACCAAGAACCAGAAAGTAAAATTTATCTGTCAGTTATACCCTGAACACGTTTGCTGCTACTTGTGCCCATGTTTAGTGGAGTAAATTTCCCTGAGCTGCTGTTTGGAACTGGGAGACTACATTACCTGCTTTCTGCTGGAGTGGCTTCTTTTGTTTTTTTAGTAAAATCCTTTTTCTCTGTCTGGCCATCAGCAAATAATGAAAGATAAGTGGATTAACGTTGGTTACGAAGGCGCCGAGCTGAAGCCCCACGTTGAGCCTGAGGAGGACTTCAGCGACAGCGGCCGCATCGGTGAGACGAGTTTTATTTTTATTAGCTTTGCTGTCGCAACTTTCAGGTGATAAAATGGGCTTTTGCACAGCCAGGTTGTTTTTAATGCTTAAACCTTCTGGAAATGTATCTCAGTAGATGTTTTTGACTACAAAGCAGCTGAGAAACAAGGAAATTAGAGACATTTTGAAACAGAAAGTGAGGAGGGAACCTGAGACCGAGAAGGAAGTTTTGATTTTCATCTTTCATTTAGTGTTTTTTGCTGATCGAGACTCTGGCTGCAGCGTTAAATGAAGAAATGCATCTTCAGAGATTCATTCCTGTTTGATTTCTTGCAGATGTGATCGTAGGGATGGGATTCGACAGAGAGGAGGTTCGAGAGTCGCTGGTTAAACACAAATACAACGAGATCACTGCCATGTACCTGCTGCTGGGACGCAAGACAGAGGTGGAGTGTTTCTCTGTTCTCTTTTGTCTTCTTTGGCTAATCAGTAGAATATATTAATTATGGCATCATGATCGCATCTCCCGGAGCGTTGTGTTAGTTTAATAATAGACATGATGGCATTTTGGAGAGAAAATGTATTTAAATCTACTTGAAACTTGACTTAGTTTGTATTTAACTTTTTAACAAATGGATTAAAGTTTTATTCTGTGCATTTTATGTACTGTAAATATGTTTGACTAACTCCTAGATTCTCTCCTGTAAAGACAATCAAACATTAATGTTTCCTTTTTAATAGTTGGAGTAGTTTAAGTGCATTTTTATATTAATTATTTTCATCCCTGGTAAAATAAGAAACATAAATAAGCTTAATATAGAAAGCTATAGTGATTCATTCAGACTTAAATAATTACTGTTGTTAATAAATACTCCATTAAATAATTAAATGTCCCTATGGAAAAAAAAGAAAAAATACTTTTTTAAACTTATTTTTTGAATCAGTTTTATTTATTTCCTAATGTTGTTTTATTCTGTGACATTTTTATTTCACTTATATTTCATGTTCTTGTATTCAAATGAGGGGGAGGAGAAAATTTAACAAAAGAAATAATGAAATGGATTCATAAATACAAAGGCAGCGTTTCTATGGTTACACGGCCTGGACCTAACGTAGTGACAGACGATCATCCGCGCTCATGTTGTCGTTTCGCCTTTCAGACGGACGGCGCCGAGTCTCGGTCGGCCAGCAGCCTGAGTCTCGCTCGCGTCCGGCCCAGCGCCATCACCAACGGGATGAGCAAACACTCCACCTCCTCTTCCTCCTCCGGCGCTCAGTCTTCCTCCTCCGGTCACAAGCCTCAGCGAAGCGCCTCGACGTACCACCGCCAGAGACGACACTCCGACTTCTGTAAGCCTAACGCCCAACATCTCAATAAGGAGGCGGCGTGTCAAACTCATCTTCGTTTTGGTGACTTAAAGATCATGAATGTTTTCAAAATCCAATTGATGAACTTCTTAAAATTGAATATTGAATATCTTGTTACATTGATCAGTCCCAAAATTTTTCATTGTTTTTGTGATTTTTTCACAATGTAAAAAATGAATGATTGTGGTAATAATTAAATATTCTCAAGAAATGTAGCGATATTTGAAGGTAAGGTAATTTTATTTATATTGCTCATTTTCAGCAACAAGGCAATTCAAAGTGCTTCAAAATTTGAACTGTAATTGTGGCTTTTTTTACTCATCATATTGATCGCAGTGACTGCCTGAGGCAGCAGAAGTATGAAATCCTGCCACCTGCAGGTTGGAGTTGGTCATTTAAACACAATGTCTGAAAATGTTGGTGTAAAATATGCAATAAACTCACAATTGTACATTAGCTTGTAGAAGTGCAGCGATCTGTTGATTTTTGCTTGAATCTCCACAATCACACAAAAAAAACCTTTAAAGACTGATTGTTACAATTTGGCACCATTTAGATAAAAACTGTTTCTATTTGATTGATAAAATAATATTTAAGGACTCGGCTGTTTTCTTGAAGGCTCTCTGGAGGCCAGAGGGCCACATAATAAGTTATGGCGTGCCGGATTTGGCCCCTGGGCCTTGAGTTTGAATGTGTTTTAAGGTGGTATTTGTAGGTAAACTGTTTTCCTCCGTTAGGCGGTCCAGCTGCTCCCGGGTCGGCTCACCCCAAACGGAGCCCCAGCGGTGTGGGCGAGGCGGCGGCCCTCAAAGAAGAGCGGCTCTCCGTGCGCAAGCCGAGCGGCTCCACTGTGGGCTCCCGTAGCATCCCAACCCCGTCCAGTCCCATGGTTAGCTCCGCCCACAACCCCAATAAAGCAGAGATCCCCAACAGACGCAAGGAGGTCAATTCGACTGTGGTAAGGCCTCATAATCCAGTTTCCCCAGACTACAGCATTTTAGAGCAGATTTACTAATTTGGAGGTTTATCAATTGAATATATATCAGTTTAGCCTGAGATGAACTGCTGGGTATTTTGCACAGCAGAGGTTTGCAACCATCAGACTGGAAAGCAGCAGCCTCCAGACTCTCAGATCAACTTTAGAGATATTTCCTGGCTTTGATTAATCAGATTAATCGATTTGTTATAAAAGCCACATGAGCGGATGGGTGAATTTCTTTAGGTACCTAATACTGAAAAGGCACATCCTGGTAAACTCTGCTGATCTCATCAATAACCATTAGAACTAGAGCTGAAACGATTAATCGTGATTAATAATTGATAATTGTCAACCAATTTAGTAATTGATTAATCGCTAAATGGAGCATATAGGCTGCTGAGAAAACAACACAATCAGAGCCGTAATTAAACCAAAACTGCACAAAGATATATATGTTAATAAAACTTAGGCTTTTTTTATCTTAGCTTAACTGTTAAAATAAAATCTCCCATTAAGCTCCTTTTTACTGGGAGCCTGTGGTAATTGGCTGACCAGTTCTCACAGGTCAGCCCTGCACTGTGCTGATGTTTGTTCTGCAGAAACAGCGAAACGTTTCAGCGAATAAATGAAAAATCTGCAGGATTTCTGATTAATTGATTAATCGTCAGAATAATTGATTACTGAAATAATCGTTAGTTATTGCCAGACCTAATAGGTTCGTTTTTGTGAAATTTTGTTTTTGTTTACACTTTGCTCCAGAACAACATCCCTGCCAGTGCCATGACTCGCAGGAACACGTACGTGTGTACGGACCGGTCCGGCGCCGACAGACCATCGCTGCTGCAAAACGGCAAAGAAAACAGGTAAAACCTTCGGCCTCCCGGTGCGTTCACCGATTATCTCTGGGCTCTCCGGCTTCCCCCTGTTCAAACATTCAGTGAGACTCCATTTTTATCCTGGATTCCACTTAAACGCTGTTTGCGTTTTCTGGACATTTGGTCGTCTGTATCCGTTCTAAACTGAGCTTGGGATAATTTGTTTTACTGAGACATCCAAGTTCCATCCATTTTAGCTCATGGGTGTCCAAAGTACGGCGCAGGGGCCGTTTGTGGCCCTTGGACTGACTTTGTGCGGCCCCAAGCTGACCTGTCCAGCACACAGGCTTAATGCCGATGGAGAGTTTTTATTTGTCATGAGGGTAAAAATCATTAACAACATAATTTTCTAATAATGAAAAAATTTAAAGTACAGCCCAAAGTATCTGTATTTTTATAAACAAGCTTTTATAATAAGTAGAACCATGTTGATCCAGAGACTTTCACTGAAAAGCCGACTTTGCTGCACCCAAATCAGCTTTTATCCAATTAATTAAACTTGTCTAAATACTGGCAGGAGTTCTGGAAGAAAGTGACCCAGATCCAGTTCTTCTTCTGAAAATAAATTTGTTCAATCTAAATTCCTAAAAAACATTTAATTAGAAGTACTGTACTGTTTTTTCTTTTATTCTGAGCTTAAATTTCTGACGTGTTGAACTACTAAAGGATTATCTTATCTTATCTTAACTGATTACAGACTCTGCAATTAGCTCAGTTAAAAACTTTAATTCAGTCCCTAATTATATTTATAGCTCATATTTTTAGCTGAGTCATGTTCCCCATTGCTGCAACGCTGAGTGAAATTTGAGTTTAGCTGTAAGATTAGTGTTTATAAGTCATATTTGGAGGAGGAGGATCTTCCTCCCATGTCTCTTTCTGATGGCGGTGGGAGGAACAGAAGATCACTTCAGGAGAACATTTTTTAGTTTTTCTGTCTTTCTTCCTCCACCACTTCCTGTTGGATTCAAGTATTACAGAAACCACAGGTTTTTTGTCTTGGCTTTACGATTCATGGGGTGATGTTGGAGGAAGCGAGACAGAAAGAGGAAATGTGAAGGGAAAGGAGTCGACGTGTCCTGACGTGACCCTGCTGCTGTCCCAGAGACCTCGTCAATGTGACGCCGCCCCACATGGCTCGCCGGGCCGATCCTCACATCCTCAGATCGGAGACGGATACTTCCAGAGCTGAAAATGCTCATCTTCATTTGTGCAGTGGAAAAAAACATTATTTACAATAAAAACTGTGCAAATAACAGCAGAAATACTGACGATTAATCGGTTAGTCAGATAAAAACATTGCAACGTTCTGCATTCAGTTATTCAATAAAACATATTTTATACAACATGAAAAAAAAATCCAATTCCTTTTTAAAATAAGAAAAATATTTAATTGCCTAAAATTCAACAACAGCATTCCTTTAGTGAATCGTTCGTCATTTGCAGCAAAAGATGCATCAGCTGCTCTTGACACAATAACAAACTTTTCTGGACGATAAATTGTCCCAGAAGTTTTTACGATAAACGATAATATTGTTTTGAAAGCATTTTCAAGTAATGGCAAAACATTCTCAAAGATATTATGCCAATTTAGATTCTAATGAGCATTTAACACTTTAAGACATTTTAAAATAAATAAACAACTAAATGAATTCTCTGTAAACAAGATTGTACTTAAAAAAATGGATAGTTGAGACCAAAACCCCAAACTGAAAACTTCTATCATCCAGGTTTTTTAGATAAATTGTTGTGAAATTACTGAATTTGTTTTAATTTATTGTGTGATTAATTGATTTAATTTGACAGGCCTAGCATCTGCAGAAAAAACATATTTCCAACGTCAACATGTGAAAAGCTCCGACCTTTCTGCTTGACTTTACATTAATACAGTGTTGGGTTGACCTGTTGATTATTTTTGGGATTAACAGATTATTAATTGGATTAAAAAAGGTGTTTAATAGGAAATTATATTATAGCAGAATTTAAACCAGGTGAAGCTGAAACTGCCACCAGAGGAGTTCTGAAGATATTTACAGACAGAAGATTTTCTTTCTTATCTGAATATGTTCTTTCAGTAAATTGCCTTTTTTGAGTCTGTGGACGCCAGTTTCTAAATTCGTTGACAATTATTTCAATAAATGATTAATCACGATTAATCGTTTCAGCCCTAACTCTGATGGTTGTTTATGACGTCAGCAGGGCTTGCCACAACATTTCTGTGTGGTTTTCATGACGACTCAGAGTGATTCCTGTCTGCCTTGGTTCTCTTCATAAGTCAGCTCCATGTGTTTCTCATTGCCTCACATATTCCTCAGACTTTTTGTTGCAGCTGTTCAGAATACAACTAAGCACAACTGAAGGGCAAATTTGGACTCAAAAGAGAGGAAAAGTCAGATTTATGCCTCAGGTGATGTCACCAGATGAAGTGAAACTTTTATTTTTTAGAAAGGATAAACTTCATCACCACTCAGCTGGAAAACTAGCAGTTATAAGTTAAATTTTATCAACTTTCAGTTTAGAAGTTGACGCGTATCCTTTAAATCAGCCGCCCTGTTAGTTTTCTGCAGCTTTATTTTCCCTTTGTGCTTGTTGGTCATCACCAGCCGGCGTTTCATTGACGTTAAACGATTTTGCTCTGCAGCGGCAGCTAATGGGTCTGGACTCTGTGTGAGGGTGTTATCTAGAGCGTTATGAAAAGCAGCCTGAGGCCACCAATGAGCCAGGGTGTGTGTGTGTGTGTGTGTGTGTGTGTGTGTGTGTGTGAGTGAGATAAAGTGTTGACTGACAGGAAGGAAATTAGATGTGAATAAACATCTAAAGCAAGAAATTATGACTCTTATGGATCTGAACCTTATTTTCTACAAATCTTGTTTTTTATTATTATTATTAATAATAATTTTTCTTCTCTTTTAACTCAGATACCACACAGTCAGACTTAATTAGCTCTGCCTTTATGTTGAGGCGTTCTGTTTATGTTCATGCTTTTCTGAATGTTTTGGGTTTTAATTGTCCTCTCAAAGTGATGACAGCTGCCTTTGTCAACGACTGCTGCATATTTCATGACATTTAATTAAGTAGTTTGTATTTTTTTTAATATAAAACACTCAATTTCTATTGGGCTGATCATTAGCTAGAGGGGGTGGAGCTGCCTTGCTGCTGACATGTGCTGCACAAAAAACTTGACCGATTGATTTAAAGGAACTCAGTGTTTCAGCTGTTTTGCAGTTTTCTGGAAATTTGTTCCAGATTCAACAAATTCTTTAGAGTTGCTTTTGAAACATAATAACTGGAACATTGACGAACATATTTGATGTGCATTTGCTTGATTTTGACAAAATTTAATGTTTATTTCTTGTTGTATGTGTGATGTCATACAGTCTCCAGTTAACTGTATGATGTTTTTATGCTGTAAAGCATTTTGATCCGCCTGCTCTTGTGTTTCTTGCAGCACCTTATCCCACCGCCTGCCGCCGGCCTCCCCCTCCTCCCACAGCATCGCCGGCGCCTCCGGCGTCTCGTCCGCCACGCCGTCATCCCGTCTCTCCAGAGGATCCACGGTGAGGAGCACTTTCCACGGGGGTCAGATCAGAGACCGTCGGCCTCCGTCTCTCGCCCCGCCGGCGTCCCCGACACTCTCTCACGACGCCAGCCCACTGCCCCACGTCAGGAGCCGGGCCCCATCCAACCTGCTCAGCAAGATCACCTCCAAGCTGACCCGCAAGTAAGAGGAGATGCTGAGGTTCACAGTAGAAAACATTAGGTAGAGAGCATCTGATTTTAGAGTTACCTCTTCAGACCTGATGTCCACTGGAATGGACAAGATGTGTTTCTGGGTTTAAATCAATGAAAAAATAGGAATTTGATCATTTGAATGATTCTAGTTTCTTATTGACCAGTATTGGTCTTTAGCATCAGACAGTACACTGCAAAAACACAAAACTTTACCAATTATTTTTGGTCTAGTTTCTAGTGCAAAATGGAAATTAATTGGCTCAAAAAGTAAAATAAATAAAAACATTAAGGCAGATTTCATACTAATGTTGGTTTTGGTTAAATAAAAATGAACTTGTTCAGTTTATTAGTGTGCAGGTAAAGGAAGATGAATTCACAATATGATTTTTTGTGTCTTTTAATGGCCCCTGAGGACTTTCATCTTGGGGATTTCGGCCCTCAGTGCAAAAAGTTTGGACACCATTGTGCTAAGTCAGTAATTCATTAATATTGATGAAAAATTACTAGTTCCATTGGAAGATTATTTCACTAAAAACATGGGGAAATATCTGGTTATAAGTGAAATAATCTGCCAATGGAACAAGAACCTTTTCATCAATAATTATTGACTTAAAATAAGCTGCTATTTCTTACTGAAAAGGTTTTTTTGTTAGTTTTGTCTTATTTCAAGTGTTCTACGATATTAGCACTAGAAATTAGACCAGAACTAGGTGGAAAGATTTTGAGTGTTTGCAGTGTACGAGCATTGATCTGAAACTAGCAAAGAGGAGGAGGAAGTTTCTATTTACCATCAGAAATGTAAGTTTATGTTCATGGCAGCCGCATGGAACTGCTCTTATAATTTTAAATACTTACAGCATTTGAAGTTATTTTGAAAATATTTTTCATCATTAAATTTCAGGATTTTTGTCAGAGTTGAGTGTCCATCTCAGTGGACATCAGGCCTGGGGTATATTAGAAAACATTTAACTATTTAGTGTCATTCTGTAAAGATAAAAGTATCTGCAAGGATTTTACAGCTTGTTTGTGGTTTCACAATTTATTTTATCTCACATTTTATTTTTATGTTTTTATAAGCATAAATGCGGACTTTCTTGAACTGCTTGTAATTTTTTTTAAAAATGTTCATGCTGAATTAGAGTAGAAAAATGTTTTTTTTTTGTTTTTTTGCTCTGTTGATAAAAATGAAGCTTGAAGGGGTTAAAATTAACTTTTTTCAGAATCATTTATATTTTAACAGTTGGATTTTGTTCATTATTTCTGCAGTAACAGCACTTTTTGTTAGTTGAGTTTATTTATAAACCTCAACACAAAGGCCATACAGCTAACTTGCTGCCTCTTTCAGCCCTTTCCTTAACCAGTACTAACCTACCAGCCTTCCTTTAAACCAGAACAAGTCAAATTCTGCCCACATTAATGCAAGACCTGGGTCTAATAACAGTATAGCAAATCTTAAATATATAACCTGCTCAAATTCTCGATTCCATTTTGATCTATATGCAGAAAAATGTCTAATTGAATGAATGAAATATTATGATTTAACAGTGTGTAGTAAAATGTGCAAAAGCTTTGAATTTAAATAATCTTTACACCTGAGATGGTTTGTAAAATCCTAAAAATAGATTTTTCTTTGATAGAAAAACAAGTTTATTTGAAACAAGCAAATTTATTTTTGTAATTTCAATTTGCACAATTGTACTGATATCCCATAATTCATGTAAACTGTGACATGATAAAACATTTTTATTTCTATCACCTAGAAACAGTTTGACCCAGGTCTGCAGCTCAGATTGACTTACTGTATGTTTCTTATGGTCTGTTGTTCTTGGCTGCTTATTGTTGCTTTATCTGTTTGATTTCTTTAACAACTTGGGCCTTTTCTTACCAATCACACCTGCCAATCTTCTGCCCTTTCTTTGCATTTTGTTCAAATTTTATTCTTCTACCTTTGCTTCCTACTCTCATTCTTTTATCCCTTTCACTTTGCTTTTCTCTCTTTCTTTCTGCCTCTAACCTCCCGTTCCTCTCATCTTCTCTTCCTCTTGCCTCGCAGGGTCACTCTTGACCCTTCTAAACGTCCGAGCTCAAACAAGTCCGTGTCGGGCTGCACCCTCCCACAGGGAACAAAAACAGTTAGTAAGTTTTCCTTTCCCATGTTTTCTGGCTGCATCTGTCTGTCTGCCTGCCCCACCCTCCAGCGCCTCCGTCGTCCTCCCTCCTCCCTCCATCTGCTGTCCGTCGCAGCTTGGGGTTCAGTGGTGCAAACCTTGACCTGAGGTAAAGCTGCTTTACATGCAGGAAGTGTAATCCCTGCTTTAGTTCAGCTATAGCTAGTTCTGGGTGATTGAAATCTTTCCAATAATTGAAGATTAATTTTTTGGAAAATTAGATTGTTTTTTCCACCAATGCACTCATTGGGTTACCATAGTTTCCCAGAGCGGCCATCTTCTTTGACAAGCATAGGGATGGGCGATACGGACTTATAATTTTACCACAATATTTTGTGTTAATATTGTGATAAGGTCAAAAATGATGATGATAAACAATTTATTACTTCTCTTTTTAGGTAACTGTATGACTGTGACTGCATGGAGCAGCATTCACGGCAGCACAAACACAAATATTGTTTTGGGAAAAACATTCCCATTTGGGATCTGCTTCCTCTGAGCGCCACTTTCTTAAAGAAGTGTGATTTATTTCACTAAACTGCAAAAATTTGCATATTTTAAAATTTACTGATCTTTACTGATGCTCTAGTTTAACAGTGGAGAAAATGGTAAAAATAACATTTACAATGTCAGTTTCTTAAATCTTTTAACATCATTAATTGAATACTTTTTAAAATATATAATCAACAGTTATTCTGTTGTGCTGTGGTATTTCCAAGCTGTGTTGTCGCTTCTCGATGTCATTTATTCAGTCATGTTTCTTTATGTTGTTAATCCTTGGAAATGTTCATTAATCCCAGCTTATTCACCTTTAATGTGACTCAGTGTTTGAGTTCTTCATGCTGCGTTCAAGGCACGCTCTGACTTTTCATTCCCGTTGTTTTTTCTGTGAGGAAACTTGATTTTTAGTTGTTTCTTCGTGTAGAACAGCTTCACCTCAGAGCTGTCTGTCTGTCTCTGTGTCTCTCTGTCTGTCTGCGTCTCCGCTGGCTCGGTTTCATGCTGCGCTGAAATGCTGCTTGAGCTGCAGCATTACAAGAAAATGCTGCAGCTATCAGCTTGCAAGAAAAAACCTAGTACAGTAATGTTTTCTATTTTTTGTTTACATGGGTTAGGTTTCCTTCTGACTAAGTGATGGATTTAAATGTTGAGTCAGAACAGACTTAGATGTATAAAGTTGATCAGGAGACAGAAACAACTGAACTGTTTTTGTCTTAGTCATAGAAACGGCATCATGTGTTTAGATATTGCCAGGGAAACCAGAGGGACGATTACCAACTCACCAAGAGAATTTCGAAGTGGAGCTTGATCACGGATAAATTGTGCTGTGATCTTTTTATTCTTTTTATTTATTTACTCTATTTTGTCAGTTTTTCCTTTATTTTTCTTATTGTTCTTAATTTCCTTCATCTTTTTACCCTATTTTACTTTTTTATTTTTCCTTTTTCCAAATACTCTTTCTTTTGTTTCCATTTTTCTCTTTATTTCTTTTGCTCTTTTTTATTTTATTTTCCCCTTATTTCCCTTTTTTCTTCTTTTTTCCTTTTTTTCCTTATTTTCTCTTTTTCCATATTCTTTCACCATTTTTTTCTTGTGTTCCCTGTTTTTTTCCCTCATTTTCCTTTTTATTCCCCTCTTTTTTCCAAATGTGGCGTCAACTAGATGAATAATCTTTGCAGAGTTTTGGAGTGAACCAGGTCTGTTTGGTTCATGTTTCAGGTTTTAGCATATGGTGAATGTTCCAGTGTAGCTTGGTTAGTTGTAATTTTATGTAGAGATGGTGACTTAAAACACTTTATCCATTCAAGGTGCAATATTATGGATTGTCTCTTATTTCCAAATGTATTTAGCATATAGAAAAGCTAATTTCAACTTCATTTAACTTTTTATCTCTTTTATATATACTAAAATATACTTAATACTTTTTTTTGTTTGTTTGATGTTTCTTTGTTAGGCTTCAGATTTTTCTCACTTTAGATTTTCTTTTTCAAAGAGCCACAATAACTCAAGAAAATGACTGTTTTCTGGAGCCTTTAACCATGTGTGCTTCAGTAGGGAAGTGAGAGGAAGCATTTGCGTCTGCAGGTCTTCAGCCTTGAACCTGTGACATTTAAAGCGTGCAGCATATGTCTGCGCTCTCTGCAGCACCAGATGCTTGTAAGAGTCGTCTGAGCCTGTTGCAGTCATCCTGACTTACTGACCCGGCATCACTGCTGCTTTAAATCAGGATTAGTTACATAACCAGGATTTATCCTTCTGTTAAACACGGATCACACACACCTCTTCCTTAAGACACATGAGGCTGTCTGGTGACACCATTAGCTTCTCCGTCTCTCTTTGTTTCTCCTTTTCTACTTTTTTATTTCACTTGTTAGAGGCCACTTTTGTTACAACTTGTTTGTACTTTCTTTTTAACCACTTAGAAGACAGATCTAGCATTTTGTTTTAATTTTTTAGGATAATAGTGAACATAAATGAATCTTTTCAAATATCAGTTTGAAGAAAAAGCAAGAATCTTCTGATTTCCATCACCTTGACATTAAAGGTTGTTGAAGATCTTCCCTGTTTATTTTCTGCAGTTATTTAGATTACAGTTATTGATCATTGATTATTTAGGCAGAGAGAGTCTTCATGAACACATCGTCTGGGTTTTATTTTGATTTAGTGACACAATGCAGAGACGAGGCAGTTGTTGCTGTTATAAGAAAACAGCTGATAAGAAAAACCTTTGTGCCAACTAACTTTAAAAAATACAAATTTAATTTAAGAAAATTAAGCAAACATTTGCACCATCTAGTGATCACATATGAAAAGTGCAGGCTTGTTTGTAACTTGCTTATTTTCTTTTTTTAATCTGTAAAGTTAACAACACTGGTTACAAAAAGAGGATTTTCTAAAGAACTTAAACTTGGAGAAATATTTATAGTTATGTATTTATATTTTATCATCATAATACAATGGTGCATATTTTCTTTTTATCACACTGTTAAACACCAAATTTATTCAGTCTATTTGTCAGATAAAATTTCTTTTCAGATTTTTACTATTTAGATTCATGGTTGATTAATTTCCAGTCAACATCTTTTCATGCACAGTCTCAAGCTTGTATTTTGATCCATATTAGGACTTTGTATTGACTTCAATAGATACTTAATTGTCTGAATTGGGACATTTTGTTCAGGGAGTGACTTATACAAAAGAAAAAATAATCAACATCAAAACACACTTAACCATAGACAACGTAAAGAGAGAAACAACAACTTCCGCTCTAGTTCATTGCTTCTGTGCATGATACTTAATTATGTGGCAATCTATGAAAATGTAATTGATTGAAGCATGTTCTCATTTAAACCTTCTAAGATGACTTCTATTCATCTTAGTATCTTCATTTATGCCTAACCCTAACCCCACCTGTTACCTGTTTATCCCTAACACAGGGGTCTGCAACCTACGGCTCTTTGAACTTCCCACAATGACTCTTAATAGCTTTTGTTAAAAAAATTACATAAAATCAGTCTATGTTTTTAAATATACAGAGAATAACAACTGGAAGTTTTCACAGTTTTTAATTATTTGCACTGGATTTTCACAAAGAATGACGCATCTTTGTTTTCCCACCTGATAGTTTGGTAAGCTTGGCTTGCTTTGGGACCAAAATTGGAACATTTATTACATTTTTAGCTGCTGCTTGTCACACTGCAGTTTGTCAAACGGACTAAACCATTTGAAAAACCTGTTTCCCTCCTCAGCTGCAAGGGCGCTGCACCAAGATCCACTGAAGAAAGTAACACAAAAACCTTCCAAGAAGACACTGAGCCCATCTTCCTTATTGTAAATAAATGTAAATAAAAATGGAGTAGCGTCAGAGGAGTTCTCTTTTGTCTTTGGCTAAAGACCACAAGTCATTTCTCCTGCTAGCGCTGGATTAGCTTGTTTGTTTTCATTGTATTTACCCAGAATACCCTGTGCTTTAGTCTGCTTCCTGCTTTTGGAGCGGTCTCCGCTCCAATTGGCAACATTTGACATTTGTGGCTCTTAAAGAGATTTATGTGGCTGTTCTCTGAATAAAATGGCTCTTTAGGTCGCATAGGTTGCAGGCCCCTTGTCTAACCCAACCTTAACCAAAACTTAATTTACATTCTTCCTCTAAACTGAACCCCTTACAAGCGAAATAGGGGGCTACCACAGTATCACCAACCTTTGGTCCCCATAGACATAAAGGTCTTCAGGGAGTCGGTGAATGTATTGGGCAGTTGGCCCAATATGTAGCAAAACAAGTACACACACACACACACACACACACACACACTGACTGTTTGATGATATTCCTTTGTTACAGTATAAACTCCATCCCACTCCACCCAAACTTCTCACCTGCTTCATGTTGTTGTTTCATCTGGTGTTTCAGAACAGCGGAGGGTTCTGATGATCCATCTGTGCTTTAAGGGTCCGAGTTTTTCTGTGTTATAGAGGAAGTTTAGAGGACATTGGTATGTGTTGAATTGATATTTGGTTGATTCCTAATGGATTGTTTTGTTCTTCTTCTTCTTGAGGGTCACAGACCAACCTGAGAGAATCAGCAGATCTCCGGTCACAAGGTGAGTGCAGTGAATCTCGTCTGTCTTGCAGATAATTGTTAAAATCTTCATGTTTGACATAGATTTGGGTAAAGTTGGTTTACCCAAATCTATGGCCATATCTGTGGCCGGGCCACGCAGCTTGTTGAAAATCTGACGAGCTGCGTTTCCAATGCAAATGTGCTCAAACCTTTTGTGAGCATTCTGCTAATTTTTAAGAAACAGAATTTCACAATTGCAGTGTTTCCATTACATGAGAAAAGTAATTAAAATCACATTTGAATAAGTTTTTTATGTGTTAAGTCATTGAAAAGCATCATCCTCCAACTGCTTCCTGTTTTCTTCTTCGTCTTCTTTGTGTTTTGCACCAGTTGTAACATCTGGTTGTTGATCATGTGACCCGTGATGCACAAAAAGGTGTTGCCACTGCAGTTTTGCAAAATAAACCAATTTCTATATGGCCAAGAAAAATCCCACCTTATCCTCTTTCCTTTTTTCTTGTTTCCCTTTTCCTTCTTCTTTTTATTTTATTCTTTTTGCCAGATTTTGCTTTTTTCTCATTTTTGTCCTTTTTTCTTTCCTTTTTAGCATTTTTCTCTTTTCTGTTTTAGTCTGTTTCCCATTTTTCCCCTTAATTGTTTTCGTAAGTTTTCACTTTTTTTCTCAAATCCCTTTTCTCCTACTGTCCTTCTTTTTTTTCTGTTTTCCATTTTTTTCTATTTTCCCCTTTTCATTTTTCCTCTTTCCTGTCTCTGACATTTTCCAGTTTTTTCCTTGTTTCTCTATCTTTGTAATTGAGGCATTAATTCCTGTGAGATCCTGCTCACAGGAATCCAGCAGGATTACATCTGTTACATGTTTCCTGTACATCTGTGGCTGGTAGTTTGTAGTTTATCTTACTGAAGCTCTCATTTGCTCCTCTCAGCCTCAGCCGCTCCAGCCCAGTCTCAGGGTAATAGCAGCAGGTAAAACAGTGGCAGGTCAATGTAATCTATGCAGACTGTGAAGTAGAGTGTGTTGTGATAATTCCTGCAGGTAGAACTAAGATAAATGTTTACACCCTATTTGCACCTTAGAAGGGTTTTAAAATGTGTGGTTTTTTGTTGTTAGTGCTATTGTAGATGAACTGTTGTGAATTTGCATTTATTTTATCTTGATGTTCTGATGGGTATAAACTGTGATTGCATCACAGTTACAGGTCACATTTGTCTACTATAAACATTTTTTTTATTTTAAACTGAGAAATATGCAATACAACTTAAATGAGAAGCTATCTGATTTGTCAGAGGGTAAAAATGTAAACAAAGCACCAATATTGTTTAATAAGTTTACACACAATACTTTTTTAAAGCACCTTTTCATTTCCTTCCTTTCCCTTTAGCCATTCTTCTTTCCTTTGCAGATAATGTCTTTGAAGACTTTAATTGATAGTCTGACATTTTTATATGAAAAACATACAGAAACAAATCAACATTTGATACTTTTTCCTGTCAAACGAGTTTTTTTCACTTAAATTGTACAGATCACGTAAAAAATAGGAAAGTCAAACTAAACCTGATGTTTTAACAGGAGTGTTTCTCTATATGCTTTATATTATTTTATATTAAAGTGAACAATTATTACTGTTTCTATTATTTTATATTAAAGTGAACAATTATTACTGTTTCTGCGCCCCTTAAAAAGTCTTAAATTTATGTATCTAAAATTAAGGCCTTAAAATATCTTAAATTAATTTTTAAAATGTAAGTTGGCCTTAATAATGTTACTTTTTCAGACATTCATTACTCAAGTGACTCAACCCAGTGGAGGCTATCGCTATCTAGTTGTTTATATACTTTTGCTAGCTAGCTAGCCACAGTATGCGCTGTACAATGGCTGCTAGAAAATAAGTGTTTTGTTGTAGACTTACCATCCAGAAACCACTTGCTGCATTCTTGTTGGCTGTGCTGGAGGCTCCACTTCTTCTTTTCAAACCTGTACGGTTGTATAATTGCGCATCTGTTTGAAGCCACTTTTAAGTCCAAGTGTAAACTTTGAGTTGGGGGGGCATGGCCAGCTGCAGCTTATTTGGATTTAAAGTGAGAGAGATCCTAAAACAGCTCAAAATAGGCAGAACTGAGTAGAGAAAAATCTCACTATCTAAGAGTGATTTTGGGCAAAAACATGTTTTGTTTAGAGTTATCTTAACATGTTCAAGGAAGAATTAAAGGCGACCTTTAAATTTAAGACACCCATAGGAAACTGGACAATCTGATTAAATTTTTTTCTTCTTTCTTTCTATTTTTTCAACCACACATTCTTTCCCATCTCTTTAAATTTCTTTCCACTCTACTAGTCGCCATCTATCTGGGCATCAAAAAGCGGCCGAGCCCCGGACCCCCCGATGTGGATGGGATGTGAGGGTCCGGAGCCCCCGGGACCCGGCCGAGGTGGTTCTGGCCCTGCGGGAGGCGGCGCAGGGCTGCGGCTGCCAGGTCCACCTGGCCGGCCCGTTCCTCCTGTCCTGCACCCACGGCGCGGCCGGAGCCCGCGTGGCCTTTGAGGCCGAGGTCTGCCAGCTGCCCAACGGGCCGGGCCAGAGCGGCGTGAAGTTCAGGCGCCTGTGGGGGGCGCCGTTGGCCTTCAGAGACATCGCCGCCAAGGTGTCGAAGGAGCTGGAGCTCCGAGGTGAAGCGGGTAGGTGACAGACTGACACCTCCAGGAAAACACCCGCAGCTCCCAGACTCTTCCCACTCACAGCCAGACGGACTGAAGATGGCCCTTTGACCTCCGACCCCCGCTGAGCTCACACATACACAGCTTGAGGCCATAGAGTTGGACTTTCTTTTTTGCTCAGATTTAACTTCAGGTTGCTGAGAATGACGGAAAACGTGTTGTTTCTGTCGCTTGTCATCATTCCTTTTTAAAGAGCTGCTATTTAAATGTTTTTTTAATTATTTTTCTGTGTAATCAGTTCATTTTTCTTGCTTAGTGCTTTTAAAATAGGAGGAAATTGACGACTGTTGTCATTATTGGAAGCAGATGTCACAGAGGAAACCTCCAGCCACTAGGGGGAGACATGCAGAAATGCAGGGACTGCCAACAGACTAAATGGAGCGTAGTTACGTTTCCTCTGTCTGGATACCTGCTGAAACGTTTGCTCCACCATTTTGTCATGGTAAAAGTAAGTACACCCTCCTACAGCTATAAAGTTTGCCATATAAGGACATAATGACAATGTTTCGGACTTTCAAATTGTCATTATTTATTAAACAAACATGAAACCACGATAAAAACAATTTTAAGGGTGCATTTAGTGCATTTAGTTTTTCCACACATCTTTCCATTGGGGTTTTATTTAGTTTGATGTATGTTTACTGTCATTTAATCTTTAGTGTGATTCTCTAAACTTGAGGTTTGATGCAAATATTTTTGAATCTAATAAAGATCAAATCACTTTATTTTGTCCTGTTACTTAAAACTCTAGAATTAAAGGAGGGTGTACTTTCTTTTTACTGTAGTTAGAAAGTGAGCAAACCTGCCAAATTAAAAAAATAATAATTGAATTAATTGAGCTCTTTCCCAACACTAAGCTTCAGTTAATGGTGTAACTGTATTTTTTTTTACATCATTATTATTATGAATTACTTTTACAGCACCAATATAATTAAACATGGAAATAATAAAAACGATTTGGTTTACTTTGTTTTATGTTATAAAAATTAAAGAAAATAAATTCCTTCAGTAATCTTTTAAAAAATCCAACAGCTTTTACTTCCAACTGCAAAACTAAATTCTCTCCCACATCGACATTAAACTGGTTCAGAGCAAAATAGAGTAGTTGGTGCTTCCCTCACTTTGTTCGGTGTCCAGACTGTCTGATCGTTGATGTTTAGGGAAGAAAACCGCCACAAAGCCAAGGATCGCATGATTTAGACCCAACTGGACGTCACCTGGTTAAGTTTTAAGATTTCTGGAATCTTTAAACAGACTGAGTACATTTTCTTTCAGGTTTTCAGTGTACTGAACAACAATGACTCCTGGCAAAAATGTTGAATCATGACACATTGAGAATGTTTTGCAATGTAATGAAAAACATCTGATATGACCAGAGGTGGGCAGAGTACACAAAAATTGTACTCGAGTAACAGGAGCATTACTGTTACATATTTTACTCGAGGAAAAAGTATTTGGGGTAAAAGCTTAATAGTGGCGAGCTCTGCTAGCTGAAAATCTAGCTGCGCTAACATTAAGCACTAATCAGAAACATTATTTCAACTAAAACTATTCCAATATTTAGTGCCAGCTAACGCTAGAGTGCTAAACTAACATGTTACTTAGTGGAAGCTAATGTTAACATGCTGTACTAACATAAGCTAATGCTCAAGAGCTACACCAACATATTTTTAGTGGAAATTAACTCTAAGGCTCTACACCAACATGCTATGGAGTAGAAAGTAACACCAAATAGCTATGCTAACATGTTATTTAGTGGAAGCTAACATTAAAGTTAGTGTAGCCAACATTTTATTTAGTGTAAGCTAATGATAATGTGTTAGCTTCCACTAAGTAAAGTGCTATACCTGCATGTTATTTAGCTAAGACTAAATAGCTATACTAACATGCAGTGGAAGCTAATGCTAAATTGCTACTCCAAATTTTACCCAAACTAATATCACTCAAGTAAAAAAACAAAAATTACGGTACAGTAAAACTACTCTTCAAAGTATTTTTTTCCCCAAAAGTTACCCAAATTAAATGTAAGTTTATGGAGTTACTACCCACCTCTGTGTACAACAGTTGGTTATAATTAATGGTTTTTCTTGATCTACTCAGTTTTTTTCTCTCTGGGGAAATTAAACCATTTTCTATTAATTATATTAAGGTCATTCATGGTTTTTCAGGTTACAAATATGCTTGTTTTTTTTTTTAGATCGATTATTAAACATCCTCCATGAGAAGTGCTTCCATAATTTTTGCCAAGAGTTGTAAATCTAAGCTGTTTCTTGATTCTTTTCCATACAAGCTGTAGATTTTCCCAGCACTGCTGGTATGACTGTTCCCCCAGTGGATTAAAGTTACAGACTGTTAACCAATCAGATTCCTGATTCAAAATGCCAAGCTCAAACATCCAAATCTCTGGCATCACTTTGTTGTAACAGGTATAAAAGATTCTCCATTTTGTTTTATTTTAGGTTCATCTCTAAGAAAATCTCCCAATGTTTGTGGAGTTTCTCTGATTTCTGGTGTCCGTCAGTGTCTGAAAATGTCAAGCTGTGATTTAGAGGCTATTTGTTCGACTTTCTGTTTGTTTACTGCTCTGCCTCATCGTCCCAAAATGTTCTCAGACTAATCCATGCAAGACCACTGATTACTTAAATCCAACGTGCCGCCGGCTGAGACACCAGAAACGACCGACTTGCAGTCCTGCATGTCTCCTAGGATATAATGTGTGACACAAAATAAAAACCTTCAACCTCTGATATTTTTTATTCTTTCCTTTTTATGCACATTTGGAGAAGATCCATAAACTTTGTTTTTCTCCACGTGTAACATTAAATCAGAATAAATAATAATTTGGGAAATCATACAAAGACGGACTAGAGAGTATATTTTAACGTAGAACCTGATTGTAAAATCTAAATTAAATTAGCCAACATACCAGGAAGAGAATGACAGAACTCCACAAGTCTGGTTCATTATTGTAGCTTACACATAATGTAAGCAGTTTTGCTAACGCTAAAGCTCTTTAACATGGTATTTAGCAGAAGCTAATGCTAACTGATATACCAACAAGGTTTTATAAAATGCTATACCAAAATGGCATTTAGTGGAAGCTAATGCTAAAATACTATGCTAACACGGTATTTAGCAGGAGCTAATGCGCTATCCCAACATGGTATGTGGTGGAAGCTAACTCGAAAGCCCTTTGCCAACAAGATATTTCATGGAAACTAATGCTAATGCGCTATCCCAACATGGTATGTGGTGGAAGCTAATTTGAAAGCCCTTTGCCAACAAGATATTTCATGGAAACTAATGCTAACGCGCTATACCAACACAATATTTAGTGGAAGCTAAAGTGCTACACCAATGCACTATTTTGTGGAAGGTAATGCTAAGGCACTATACCGGCACAGTATTTAGCAGAAGCTAAAGCTAAAGCATTTTACCAACATGGTATTTAATGAAAGTTAAACTAAAGTGCTACACCAACATGGTATTTAGCAGAACGTAATGCTAAAGCGCCTTGACCTAAAAACAGGAGAATTTTAGTATCTTTCGTCAGACAATGAGTTGAAAAAAGGTGATGTCTGTTTTTGCAGCAGGTATACACAGATTTCAACTGTATCTTTGGTTTCTATGAAGAAAAACAAAAACAGGATGAATTGATTGTTACATGGGGCTTTGTTTAATTCTCCAGTTACATTTTACAACCAAAAAAAAAACTTTTTACACACATAGCCACGACCAGACTATGCATAGGTTGATCCCAGGATGTTACGAAGGCGATGGGAAGATATCGGTTAGAAGAAATTAGATGAATAGGGAGAAAAGGCAGAAAAAGTAAACAGAAGTAAGAAAGGAAGGAGCAGAAGGAAAAGTGGAGTGTCTTTGGATGGAAGGAAGCCATCAGCAGGAAGTAGCCGTTTGGCCGAAACCAGTAAAATAACTTTACAACGAGGCTACATGTTCATTTTTTTTCTTTAGAAAATAGAAAAAAAAACAAAACACAGACAGTCATTTTATCAAATTCCTTGTCTGTCCGCTTTACTTCTGAGCGGGGATCATGCCGTCGATGGACTCGCCCTTCTCCAGCTTCTTCTCCATCTCCACCATGAGCTTCACGCCGTCGACCACCAGCTGCACCTGCTCCACCTCGGAGGAGCCCAGACGGTCGGCGTTGGAGATGTCGAACACGCCGCCCACTGAGGCTGTGTCCACACCGCCTGGCGGAGGAAACGGAAGAATGAGGCCTAGTCCAAACATCGCTGAGTCCTTTTAACCACATGCTGGAGAGCAAAAACTCATCAACAATTACTAGCATTGGTTTTAGCTCTCAAGTTGTTAACGCTCTGAATCTTAAATATGTGCTACTAATTGTCAACACTAGGACAACTAGATAAGGTCAGGAAAAAGTTTTAATCCAAAACACTGCAAAGAAGAGGGAAGTAGCTATGCTAGCTTCACTTTGACAATCTTAACATGTAGATGTGCTGCAGAATCCAGTGCTTCGGTTCATTTTTTTTTTTTTTTAGAAAAAAAAGGCGACCCACCCACCATTTGTGATAGATCATCAATAGATCAGGTGTTTACATTAGCTAATCAACCACCGCTGTGTTAGCTTAGCTAATAGCAGTGATGGCTAATTTACCACAGCCATCACTTATTAACGACTGCAAAATACAGATCAAGCCCAAAAACATAAAACTGTAACAGACTGAATGTTCAGTTCTTGTGTTTTGGTGTTGAATCCTGATACATTAGTGGTGGTGTTGTTGTCAGTTGCTGTGGCAACGGGTCTGTGTGTAGCGTAGCCGACACAGAGAGCAAGACAATAAGAATATTCAATGGTTTTGAGTTGTTCTTCAATGGTTTTTCTGTGTTATTTTCCCATTTGCTGTAGTACACTGCACTGAATTAATAATACCTAAATCTCCAGGTTTGATTATCAGAATGTTTCTGTTGGTAAGTAAAACAATCGTCTTTCTGTCCTCCAGTGTTGTGCACATACGTGAAATTTCTGGATGAAAACAATAAGGTGTGTACATATAAAACAATATTTTCCACACCTGATTGGTAAGCGTTCAAGCTGCTGAATTACAGCGTTGTTGTAAACATGCCACGCCCATAAGGGGCAGTGTAGCGCAAAGCGAAAGTTACGTCAGCCGATCACAATCCGTCATGTTTAATTCCTAAATTAAACATGGAACCAGGAGGTTTTTGTGTGGATAGATGGTGAGGTTGAACTACTTTTAAATACTGTGTTAGAATATAAAGTTAATAAAACATGTTGACAGGGAATCGTAGTTGTCAGAAGTAACTTTTTGTTTTGAAGAGGAAGAAGACAATCGGCAGAAGCAGCTTTGCTTAAATATTTAGTATTTCACTATACAGTATATACAATATATGAATATATTCTGGGACCATCTGTATTTCCACAACAGACATATTAGTGGTCAGAAGTCACTTTTTATTATTTGTTCATCTTCAGGTTTAAAAGCACAATGGACAATTAATGATACATTAAGTACATAAAAAGACACAACATTGAGAGACAAAGTTAAAATAATTATGGGCATTACAGTAAGAGAACTGGGCTCCGTGTATTTTTCTTTATTTTTGTTCTGCATTTGTTTTCCTTCCGACGGTTTTTGGAGTAAAATACTCTTCTTCGACTCTAAGGTGTGGCAAAGTATATAGTAAAAACACAACAGCGCCTCCTACGGCCAGAATATTCAGCGGTCATAGAATATGACGTCACCAGAGGTGGGCAGAGTACCCACGAGCAGAAATACGTCATAATAAAATTACTCAAGTAAAAGTAAAAAGCACAGCAAATTAGAGATGCTAATAAAAGTACTTTCCCCCCCTCCAAAATAGCTACTCCTTACTACCCGCCTCTGGGTGTAACACCTGTTCTTCCGCCCCGCAGAGTAAAGGAAGCTGTTCCCGTACGTACCTGTGCCGCGTTTCTGCAGACGCAGCCTGGTCAGGATCTCCTCGAACTTGGGGTGCGTGCTGAGCTTGGGCAGCTTGACGTGCACGCCGCCGCGCAGGCCGGTGCCCAGGTTGGAGGGGCAGGTCAGGATGTAGCCCAGATGCTCGTTCCACATGAAGCCGTGGTTGTGCTTCTTGAAGATCTCCTCAATCTGACCAACATGAAGAGGCACCGGAGTAAGGCTTGATTACTACCGAAACATATACAGCTTGTTTAATTTCTATTAATCCATAAAATATGTTCACTTTGCCTCCAAGCACAGCGTCCATTTTAAGTGGTGTTGGTTAACAGTTTTAGGAGTTTTCAGTATTTTCCGGCAGCTTTCCATCGGTCCAGTGCCTGACAACACTTGGTGCCGTTTGTAAAGTTACACATTAAAAACTTGACATCAATAATTTGGTTTATTTAGCCTGAAAAAATGTGGCTGTTCATTTCTCAAAGTCATATTTTCACCATTTTATTCATATATTTATAAATGTCAGAGTTCCAAACTAAATATGTAATTTGGTGAATTAAATGTTTAGTTATCAAGCTAAATATTTAGTCTGAAAATGACATTTAGTACTGAACTAATATTTAGTTTGAAAGCTAAATATTTATTTTTAAATTAAATATTTAAGAATGAATATTTGAAATTAAATAATTATTTATTTAGCTCCCTAACTAAATATTTAACATTAATTATAGTTGGTCTGTTGGACTTCTTCCACATATTATGTTAATTATTTTATAAACGACAGAAAAAGCAGATTGTTTACATTCAAGCTGAATTGCTTTCATGTTAAAGTGATGCTGTGTGAAATGTTCTGATATTCAGATGTTTATGATTTGATACTAAATAATAAATCTTCCATTTGAGAAAAGGAGGGACAAATGTTTGTGCCTCTCCACATATATATGCTGTAATTCCTGTCAATATAACAAGACTTTTTTTGTATTTTTCATGCAGCCTGATGTGTAATTTCTCCCTCTGCAGAGATATTTTGTAAAACAGTCTGGGACTGTAAGGCAGCTAATTCGGGATTAGCAATCTATGGAGGTTATTCGGCTGGCAGTTTCTGGTCTAGGTGTAACTTTTTTATATTTTTTATATTAGATACATTATTTACCAGGGGAAATGTTTTTCTGTTGTCAATAAATGCATTTATATCTACATAAATATCAAATATATGTATTAAAAAATGTCCAAAGTCCAATTAAAACTCCAGAAAGCCTCGATGAAAACCACTTTAAGGACTTTCACTTCATCAGTACAATAGAAGTCTGACTGCTGCAGCAAATCTGACGTATTTTAAGAATTCAGTTGGATCTGTAATGTGTCTGCTTTTCAGCAGCTCTGAGGTTTATGAGTTTCACCTTCTGCAGGCCAACGCAGAAACGTTTGAAGACCTCCTTCATGTTGCCTCCCTTCTGCATGGAGATGACGCGCAGGTGGTCCTCCTCGTTCACCCAGACCAGGAAGGTCTTGTTGTCGTTGTGCCTGATGGATGAAAATATTATTCAAATCAAGGTGCAGCAGAAAGTAGTTGGAGCTTCAACTCTGATAAGGTGATTCAGTCCAAGTGAATCAAGAAGATGCAACAGAAATGTCTTATTTGGTGAACAAAGAGGTTATTTGGCTACTTGTAAAGATGTATCAGACCAGTGGGGCTGAAACGATTAATCACGATTAATCAGTTATTGAAATAATTGTCAACTAATGTTAATAATCGATTAATTGCTGACTGGAGCATACAGACTAAACAAAAGTCCATTTACTGAAAGAACAACACATTTAATGCAATAGTTGAGCCAAAACTGTGCAAAATACGTTCATTTTGCATTTAAGATACAAAAACAACCATTTGTCTGTAAATACGTTCAACCCAGAACTTCTCAAGTGGCAGTTCTGGCTTCTCCTGGTTCAAATTCTGTAATGATTAAACGGATTAATCATGATTAATTGATTATTGTAATAATCGTCAGCATATTTAGTAATCGTTTAATCATTAAGTGGAGCATACAGACTCAACAAAAGATGATTTGCTGAAAGAATAAAACATTCAGAACTGTAATGAAGGCAAAACTGTACAAAATAGCTGCAGAATGTACCAATATTTCTATCCGGTTAATCAGTTAATCGTTAGAATAATTGATAACTAAAATAATCGTTATTTGCAGCTCTGCTCACCAGATGCCCCTGGCGTCAGGCCAGTCGCGGGCCATGCCGGCGCAGGTCAGCAGGGGGGACACTGGCTTGTCAAACAGGAAGTGATCAGCGATCAGCTGCTCCTGCTCGGCGTCGGTCATGCCGTTCAGAGGGTAGTACTTTCCCTTGAACTCGCCGTCCAGGGAGGACAGGGCTGGAGGGGGAACGGTGACAGAATATTCAAGGAGAGAAGGAAACGGTGGGGATGTGAGTCAGTTTGAAGCTCACCCTCGATGCTCAGCTTCTCGATGCCTCTGCGCTCTCCACGGCTGTTGTGGGGGGGCAGGGTGAAGCCCTTGATGCTGCGGCCGGTACGCACACGGCTGGACAGCACGTAGTTGGGGTCCAGGTCGTCGCCACCCTGATGGTGCAAAGAGGGGAGGCCATTTTTTCTTTGTTTTGCTTCAATTGTCATCATTTTATAGCATTCTGAAAAGTTCAAATTTTACTAAAAGATGGACAAAATTACATAATTTTGCTGAAGTGACTTCAGCAAAACAACTACTGAGAGGGTCTCCTAAACATACCTTATAAGTTGTATTGTTTGCCATTGCAGTAATAAAGTAATTGGTGCAAAAAGAACCATAAATAGGGAAGACTAGAGGCCTCATGAGATAATGTATTACTCTTTTTGCTCTTAAATTTGTGCTAAATATGTAATTTAAAAGGGTTTAGGCCAAGATAACTTAATAAATACTTAATGAAAATGTGCTAACATTTCAAAAGTGAAAACTGCATTGAGCATTTTGCAAAACTTTAAAAGCGTAACTAAAAAATTGGACATTTCATACTTTTCTTACAGTATTTTGTACCTATAACATTTTTCCTCATCCCTGCCATTTAATCCCAATATATCATCATTTATTATACTCATGTTAATGTAGTAATCATGTGCAGAGTTTAACATTTTGGTGAGCTAAAGAAATACATTTCACATTTATTTATGTACAGGTTGTAGATAAATACAGAAGCTTAGCTATAGCATAATTGAGCATTTTTAATATTTGAATGTAAAATTGTGTTTTTATTCTGAACAATATGCTGAACTGGACCAGTGTGGGGTAAAATAATGATACTTAGAATTCAGGAATGAAACATCCACTAGGTGGCAGCACCTTTTTGTAGCCAAATTGGTAACTTTTATACTTAAGGATGATGAAAACATGATGTTATCATAAATTAGACAAATAACTAAAAAAAGATGCATTGTAAACCAAATAAAATCAAGACTGACTATGGTAAGATAAATTAAGGGTTGAAAAAATGACATCATATTTGAATGGAGGGCCCCATGAGTGTGACAGTGTTTGGCCCTGAACCCAGAATGGCTAAAGCCAAGTCCTTACCTTCAGGTTCTCGAAGTTCAGGTCAGTCTTGTGCTTGTCGGTGGGCTTGTATCCGCCATGACGGTCGGAGATGATGGGGTCAAGCAGCTCCTTGAAGACCTCGTAGGACTCCTCGTCTCCGGCGACGCAGCCCACGGTCATGATGAAGGGGTGACCTTACAGAAAAGATACGGAAGAATTAGATAAACCTCCTGGAACCATCTCGAAGCTAAAGACGAATATTCAGATGTTTGCTTCAGTTAATCTAAGTCTTGGACAGGAAATCTGCTGTTGTGTTTGTTTTTTTGCAGACGACTGAGTCCTTACCTGGGTTGTCAACACCAGTCTGGATGACGTCATCCACGGTGAAGCCACTGGGGGTGGATTTGCCCCTCAGCTTGGAATAGATGTCCTTGTTAAGTACCTGCAATAGATGACACAAAATACCTCACTTACTCCGTTTCCTCGGTTGGAAGCTAGTTTAGTTTAAAGGCTCATCCAAGAGGCTAAATATGACGGTGTACCTTGGCCATGTGGTTGTTGTGCTGAGAGAGATCGGGGAACTCCTCATCCACGGAGAACTTCATCTTGTAGTCGTTGTGGCAGTTCTTCATGGCTGCCATTCTTACTTTGTCTGAGGAAGTGGAGAGGAGGTGTTAATTTCTAAGAATCTCATGTGCAGGGAAGCGCAGGCTTTGGTTACTCTGGTGATTAGAAGGAACGGTTGAAGAAAAGTCTTCAAATATCAACATAAAATTGTCAGATTTTAAATATAGTCTGTCAAGGAAACAATGTGGATGTTTTTCCGTGAGTCCTGGAGTGAGACAGAGACATTTACTGCCTGCATGTCTCACCACCTGTCCAGGTTATAAATAGAACCACGACGATTCGTTTCAGCTCCAACCAGTTGAGACTTACTCTGGGGGCATTTGGCTCATCTTTTGGCTTCAAAATGCACCAAACCTTTGCACTTTAAATAAAACCAACAATCAAACCGATCATTTTTTAACACCTATTTTCCAAATTTAACCTATCCTCTGCAAAAACACAAAATATTACCAAGTAATTTTGGTCTAGTTTCTAGTGCAGATATCCTGCTACACCTATAACAACACATTTTCCCCATATTATAAGTAAAACAATCTGCCAATGGAAGTGGAATTTGTTGATCAATATTAAGAATTAATGACTTAAAACAAACTTCTATCTTTTGTTGAAAAGGTTCTTGTAAGTTAGTTTTGTCTCACCTCAAGTGTATGCAGGTATTTGTTCTAGAGACTAGACCAAAATTACTTGGTAATATTTTGTGTTTTTGCAGTGCTCTGTTGACTTTCAAGCATTGCACCTTGATTTTTAAATGTAAAGCTGCACCTTGTGAAGTTGCAGCTGCAGAATCAATCAGTTAATAGTCTGAGCTGCCAGTTTCTGTAAGGTCAGCTTGTGGAAGTGCATCAGACTCATGAGACCCGGAACGCCAAAAGGTCAAAGCATGCATGCCACACAGATGCCTCCATACCTTCCAATGGCTAAATCGAGCTCCCTAAACTATTCAGAGATGAAGCCTAGAGCTGTTCTGCAGGCGTCAGCAGCAGTTGATGGATAGCCACAACTGTTTGCAGGACACTCTCCTGTTGCACGGTCGACTTCTTATGCAAAAATGACTCAAGTCTCTCAAAAGAAAAGCTTTTAGAAGTTAAGTAAATATAGTTTATTTCCATTTGTATTGTCTAGATTAGAAGGAAGCAAGGAATTTGTTTTGACCAAATGATTGCTGAAATCTTTGACACCTTTTTAATTTTCATCTAAAAATATCAGTTTGCTACTTTATTACCTGCTTAGGAGAAAAGAAAGAAGTAACAAATCCCGGGATCAGATCCTGTTCGCCCAATGTAGGGGTTGCCCAGCTCTGACAGGTGACGGACTAAAGCCTTTATACCCAGATCTCTGTGACTATTGGATGGCTGGGTCTGGGGTCCCCTCATTCCATTGGTTGACACAGCTTTTCTGGGCATGGATGGGTTCCTAAAAGGCAAGAACAAACGTCACACAGAGCTGGAGAACAGGGGCGAGGGAACAGCTGCGAGCGCCTGGTCCAACCTTCCACCATCTGCCTCCTGGTTGCTGCTTGGATACCAGCAAAGGGAACACAATCACATCAGATTCATGCAAAATGCCTTCAGTTTAAGTGTCTTTTGCTGTTATTTTTATTTTATGAACATAAACTAATGTTCTTCTTCACAGTGTTTTAAACCAAGAATCAAAATTTTACTTTGATATTGACTAAAGATCCAACAGTTTGGACATGTGGAGAGTTTACTGTGCTTGGAGTGTTTGTTACTGGAGCTCCGTCTTCGTTTTAAGAAGTTAAAATAACTTTGATTACATCATCCTGATAGCAAGAACAGATTAGATTTCAGTTCATGTATGACTGCTACGTGGCTCTGTTCTTTGAATGAAATGTCGTGTTGTGACGCATAGTGATGGCATGCTCAAGTTCAAAATATTTGGTAGATTCAGTTTACATCTACTCAACATTGGCAGAAATGTCAAAGATTTAAAGCCTTTTTATGAGTTTTAACAATTGTTTTCTTAATGTTTGAAGAAAAAAGTTAGAATTTTTTTGGAAATCCCACTGTCATGCTTCATCATTGGTGTTTTAATGTTTGAAAGTCAGACTTTGGCTCCACTAAAAATAGACTTTTATTCTTAGTTCTGACCAGAAATGAACAAATGAGGTAAAAATATAAAACTGACTTAAACAAACAGTGGTGTTTTTTACTCTAAATTGTTTTAGGAGTCTTCCTGTTGATACTCAACAACCAAGAAACTGAAAACATACAGGGAGGCTTTAGCATTAGCCTATGCTAAATGCTATGTTTAGTGTTAGCAGAACTGTTTATGTTTAGTGTGACTAACCTTTTAGTTAGCGGTGCCCACCAGTGGTTAGAACATCTTAGCTTGACTCCTTCCAACATATTACTGAGAGCAAATAGCTAAATCTGTCACATCTGAATAATAAACTTTCTTTATGTTTTCAGTCATCTGAAACCAACTAATGGTTGTGAATGCTCCATCATACTCCAACTGTCTAATCATATTATAGACTTTATCAACATGACTGAAATCCCTACAGGCTCAATATTTGGATTTTAAGACATCAAAAACTTCAATGTTTTTGTTGAATTTATCACAACTTGTTGGCTTAATTAAGTAAATATTGTGCAACCAAATTATGCAACTGATGATTAAAAAGCTGAAACTGATGTTTTTTTTTAACTTCCCACGTAAACAAAACCATTTAAACATGTTAAAGTGACATGCTATGCTGATGATATCCTACTTTATATAGCAAAACTAATTTCTTGGCTCATTCTAAGCATGGTAAAAACTTAATGATAGAAGATATCTAGTGCATGTTTAGATACAGTTAATGTGCAGGAAAGGACATACAACCATAACACGAAGGTATCATTTATATTTTTTGCCTCATTCATACGTTTGTTGCATGAAATTGTGTGTTGTGTTCAGGAGTGCAGGGATTCACACAGTCACTCCTTTCTTTAGCTTCTTTGCTCTAACTCAGCGCTAGTCTCCAGTTTCACAGCTGTATCCTGACCATCCACAGACATGACTTTCCAAATTAGTCTCCTTCTGTGTCACTGCATGAGGCTGGCGGTGTGAGCACCAGTCTCCTATGAATGAATGTAGATTACCATAACAACTAACAATGGGGCAGCATTAGAGGGTTTGCCCAGTTAGGGGTCAGCTGCACCTCATGTGCTTAGAGCCAGCTGTTAGTTTGAAACTTGAACCAGTCAAGTGTCCAAAACCATCTTGGCACAAAAAAAGAGCTGCATGGAGTTGGGGACACCTTGTCGTCCAGCTTTGTCAACATTGTTTGGTGAGCATGTTAAGAAACTTGCCCAGAAAAGCATCACGGCATTCAAAAAAAGTGAGAAACTTTTTAAAATAAAAAGCATATTTAAGATCAAATGCAAAATGTTTCTCTAAAATTGTGAAATAACAAAAACAAGCCATGTATTTAAAACTCTAATTTTCACTCTGCATTGCGTGCTTTAACAGCCACGCCCTCTTAATAAAAGCTTAAAGGTCATACTGACAGACATGTGATATGCACTGCCCATTCAGACCAGTTAGCTCTGCAGCTCGTTTACCTTTGTGGCACTGGTCCAGTATCCCAATTTAGACTGTCACTCAATACCCCAGCATCAGCCTCCCGTCTCCCCAAACACACATACGCAACCCTCCAATGCAGATCCAAAAAGGCCCGAAGCCCTGCAGCTGCCCCACAGAGACAGACTCTCAGGAACAGTTACATAAATCAGGGACATTATGTTAATAGTTACCCAAATCTTTTCAGAATAAAATGCAAAACATCAACACAGACTGATATAGGAAGGCTGAAATTAGTTTATTGGTATAAATTAAACAGTTAGGCGAGTGAATTGAATGCATGGAGAATCTGTAGCATCTGTGGGTTTTACATCAAATTAATTTGTAAGCATTTTGCGTTTTGACTGTAATTTTGTGTTTTAAGAAGAAATTCCCGGATTACAGTTTGATAAACTTTGCAGGGGTCACCCTGTATTACATAAAGCCGTTTTTGGTTGGTTGGTGTCGAGTCCGATGGCAGGTTCTCATTCACAGCGCGGGCCTGAGGGAGCAGTTGGAGGAAACATGAATTAACAAGTTCACACTCAAGTACTGCCAGGAACAACTGACAGTTTTGGCTGCCAAGATAATTTACCAACACAGAAGGCCAATTTTCACACAGAACAGCAAGACGATGGATGAAAATCAGAGAATCTAAAGGTCTTTGTTCCTACACCTTACACTCCGAGTGATTAGCAGGAAAGTCTCCTTGGATTCCAAATCTTTGACCCCGGTTGACACTTTCAGACATACAAGTCCCAATCCAGAGTAGCAAGAAATTATGCTAGCAGTTGGAGGAGCCTACAAATAGACTTAGGCATTTGTTAGACAACTGTGTGGACATGAGTAGACGCAAACCTTCACATGAATGGAACCAACAAGACCCGATGTTTTGTAGTTCTCAAAATAAAATCCGAAATAAAAAAACGGCAACCTGTGATGCAACCTATGTGTTAAAGTAACAGCTGTTGGAAGATTATTCATTCAACAGCAGCAGCATTTTTATGGGTTGATATTATGTTAGCCTCAAACTCAACAATTGAGTTGCAGCAGTCTCTTGTTTGCAGCAAGTTTGATTCTTGCTGCATGATGCATCCTAACCAGTCCTTTTATCCGGGGGTCATAGTTTGAGTCTTCTTTCATTTGTTGCCAAAATTAAAGCACATAAGAACAACATGTACTCATGTTGGCTTGTTTCAACTGATGATAATCTCAGTCCTCGTTTGCACTGAGCAGTACGTCATGGGTCGGTACCTTCGGTACACTGTAGTCCCTTCTCACAGGTGTTTCTTTAACCAGTTCTTCCCTACTTGGCCCCAGCCAGATTCATCTCTGTTACCAAATCCTGCGCGGTCTTTCTGCATTTATTGGCCCGGCTTGTGTGAGCCGAGCCAAACCGGGTAATGCAAGCAGTTTGATTGGCAGCAGACTGGATTCATTGATTGTCCCATGTTTTATGTCTCTGGATGAGCAAAGGGAGTATACAGTGTTAACCGGAGGGGCAACCTGCTACAAACACTGAGAGATTTTATAAATCCTGGCCGCCCCAGGGCACAAAATTACATCAATGGAACGTCGACCACAGTTCCTGCAGGTTCCCAGCCTGCCTATGGTCCCATATTTCTGCTCCTGTTTATGCCCACATAGTGAGGAACACACGGCCAATGGACACACACAACTTGGATAGAGTGAGATTTGACAATGGAGAAGCAGCTTATTCATGGTCTGGTGTATTCAGAATTGCATTTCCACCACCAGTTGGACTCTTGCTGGGCAGGTGATATTACATCCAAATGCTTAATGTGGCATCATACTAGTGCAACGATAAATGGGATGCATTAATATGACTTGTATTTGTTGCAAATAGTGACATTTTTCTGTCCTTCAAACAATGGACCTTGTTGTGTGACGCCAACGTCTCCACCCTAAATATACCAACCATTATGGCTCCATACTGTCGGGTGGCAACGATGGTAGAAGTTTGTCCCACAACTGGTGGGTTGCTGATTCGATCCCCGTTCCATCTCTCTCTGTGTCCTTGGGTAAGACACCCTCCCTACCTGCTGGTGAAGGTCAGAGGACCTGGTGGCACCGGAGCATGGCAACCTCACTTCTGACAGTGTGCACAGGGCAGCTGTGGCTACTATCCAGTCACTGTCAGCGTGTGAATGTGTACATGAATGGATAAATGACCGAAGGTAGTGTGAAGCTCTTTGGGGTCCTCTGGACTTGGTAAAGTGCTGCACAAATACAGGGCATTTACCAATTTTACCATTATCCTGAGGCCCTACAGCTGAAGGGACCTGGAGTGGTACAGGTGGGTTGTATGGAGAGCTTTTACGATAAAAATAGACAAAATAACGTACCAACGTACCATCCCTTTCCCTCCTGAAGGAAAGTATGCCCATAGCATGATGCTTTCACTGCCATGTTTCACCATTCTTTCTCAAACTATAGCCAGTTTGAATGGCTTTCTTGCTGCTCTTCCAAGGCCAGATTTGAGGAGTGCATGACCAATCGTCGTCCCATATGGTAAATAATGCTTCATGCCTTCAGGAAATATGCAACTGATGATTTCTTTCTAAGCACTTAAGCTCTGGTTCATAGTTGTTGCGTGATAATTTAGAGTTCGTGTGACGGTGACAGCGGGGTGCTCATGATGAAACCTGAGCTGGTCCTGAGGGGTCACTAAGGGGATCTCAGCGGCGAACTGTGGACTTCTATCTTTAGTGTTGCCTGTCCAGGTCCTCCAAAGGCTTCCGATTGAATTGCATTGACTCAGCGGTCATTTCATCATGACCCCCCTTCCTTCCTCTAACTCCCCATTTATTCCTAATTTCTAATCAGATGCACATCTTTTGACTTTTGTTGTGGAAACAAGTGGTACAGCTAAGAAAAGGCAGGAGGTCGAACTCAGATCACTGAGGTGATGGTCATTAAAAGGTGCAAAGATTTTATCATATTTGATGATTTATATTCATTTCATGTTCGTCTTCGTTAGGACTTCATGTTACATAACCTTAAGGCTGTCGTGAAGAACATTACTACCAGGAGAGTTTCTCAGCCATATTGACAGCATAGCTGAAGAAGTGGCTGAAGTATCTCACCACAGCTGTTTAATGAATCTGTTCTTGAAGGGTGGCCCTGTGATGAATTAGGGTTTACCAGGCCTGTTGCCCATTGACAGCTGGAAAGGCCTGTCAGCCCCTGTGAAACTAAATAGCACAAAGACGACTCTGATGGAGTGTAACTTTGGGGGAATGTAGACAGCTGCTCTTGCTTTTGTTTTCGATTTTTATATTCTGTTATATTGTCGCTGCATTTCAAATACAGCTTAATAGTTTAAAATCACAAGCAAATGTTGTTTGGACACAGATGACAGTAGTATTTATCTCTAGGAGCAATTATGCTTAAATAAAACATTGCAAAGTGGAAACTGTGATTTGCTTGCCTACAATTAAAGTTAATTATTACAGATTATCAATATTAATTCCTTGGCAGGGGTCAGATGTCAAAGATTAATTTTGTGTGACCCTAAACCAAATTTAAAGAAGGTTTGTTTCAGGAGGCTGATGCTGATACAGTTTGACAAACATACAAACATTTTGGTAAAGTTTCCAGTGATGCAGGTTGTTTGAAAACATGCAAATTAAAATCTGCTCAAAGGAAAAACATGAGGTAGAACAAACATCTCATATTTTGTTGAAGACATTTTTAAAATAAGAAGTTGTTATTCTGAAAAAATAACCAAGCCAAAATTTAAGAACACTCAGCTCTGTAATGAATTATACACCCATTTTTAAAAATAACAGAAAACAACAGTAATTTGTTTTGTTTAATTAATCATAGTAAATTTATTTTATTGATAATTTACATTTTACAATAAACACAAAAGGCCAATCAACTGTTTTTATAGGAAGATTTTGTGGTTCCGATGGCAAAGTTTTCAGATTCTGCTCTAGTCTGACACCTAGTGGCCTTCCAAGGAAATGCATTGCCTAATTCTTTTCAATGTAATATTGTTTTTTACTTTCTTTTTTTGCCTATCATAAGAACTTCATAGAAGATTTTCAGCCATGTGACTTAAGATGGACGTCAGATATTTCTCTGTCATTGTTTCCATTTGTACCTTACGTCTATTTTTACCCCAGCTGGCCAGGACTGCGGTAACTTGCTTCAGTTGCTAAGCATCATGTTTCTTCACTAATTTGTACTTTTCACACACTGCCCAATCAAAACCTTCAGTTGAAATGACAAAATCTAGTTTTTATTAATCTGCTTTAACTCTCTGTGCACCTTAGTTTTTGGTTGATCTGATCCCAGTTATCATTTGTGTATTTTTTTTTTAAAGGAATGCAAAGATAACTGATTAATGATTATTATTTTTGGCTTTTAAGCTGGAATGTTGTGCAGTGTTGTCAACGCATCCTCAAAGCGCGACCCTTCAACTGGGAGGTGAGAGAAAAATGACAATGTGTGAAATATTTAATCAGTGTAAACAGCTGCTACATGAAATTTGAGAGAGTTTGTAGTCAAATATTGAATAAAAAAAGCAAAGAAAACCTTTAAAAGAAAAAACAACGCTGGTTTGAATTAAATAAAATTAAAAAGATACTGTTACACTAAACAAAGGTGACTAACAGTTATAATGAAGGTCATGGGGGGTTAAAGGAGGATTTACAGGTCTGAACTGGTTTAGAGGGACTTAACTTTACACAGATGATATTTTAAATTAAATGTTATATCTAAGATAACCTCTGCCTCCTTCTTTGATTTTAATAAGAAAAATTATCTGCATAGTTCTCTGCATTTTTTTTAACTGAGTTTTTCTTCATTGCTACAAAAGTCAATGTATCAGAACTTAATAACACATTGCAACATATATTAACTAATAACCATGAACATACAACATATGTATGTAACATGGTAACAAACACATGGTTAAAATCAGGTTTACAAATGAGCCACAAGGCTGAAAAACGAAAAGATAAAACATGTAAAAAAAAATGTAGCTTCTTTCTTACAGACAAAACTATGAAAGTTTCCATAAAGGCCAAAAAGCATATGAAACGGAGAGTTTGTTACTGATGCGTTATGACCTGCAGTTCCACTGTCCACCGAAAGAGGGCGCTCACCCAGCCTGATCAAGGGCCCGGCTCCGCGGTGTATCATGGGATACGGATCAGGTAAGCTCCTCCGATTCATCAGGTTGAACATTACGGAGCGAATACAGGAAGTAAACAGACAGGAATTTCAAAGTAAAAGTACGTTGCGTCGTTTTAACGTTTTACTTTAAACATAATGAAGCTATGTGCTATTTTTTTTAGATAAAAATGTTAACTTGCCTGTAAAGAATTACTGCAGCAAATGGAGCTAATGCAGATGGACACATTTTGTTTTCCAGTAAATAATATAAATAGACCCTGAGTCGTTTCAATCTGAATTTGGACACCACTGTCCTAAACAATTTCCTGTCATTTGAGGGCGAATTTTTGGTTCTTGCTCTCTTAGGTTTTATATATTTGATCTTGATTACTTTTATTTATTTGTTGTGAAGCTGCTTTGTTTCGTAAGAGTCTGGATTACTTTCAAAGCTTGTGTAAAGTGTGCCTTCTGCGCTCCTTGGACTTTTATTTTGAAGTTCTGAAGCGGAAGTGTCGTTGCTTCCAGCGCCAGCTTGATGCTGTTTAACAACAGGAGCTGACAGCCGAAGAAGCGACAGGTGAATGATTTACAACATCCAAATTTCACCTGTACAGCACTTCGTTATATTAATGAAACCAAAACCGATCCTGTTCGACTGTTTCCGGCTTTGAGCTTCCAACTAAAATTAACATTTTGTTACCTAAAGAGTTGCCAAAAGGAGTAACCCGCTACGGAGGAGCCTTGTTTAGCAGGTATGCTATAAATAACTTTCATCGCCGAGCGTTTGTTTATATGTGTAAATGTGCTTATTTTTTTATATTTGTGTTAATTATAGAGCATTTTTATCTGGCAGCAGCCGCTTTGTAGCGGCAAACAGAGGTTCTGTTTTCGCTGAAATCCGACACATTTAATTAATAAAACAGCAAACACGTCTAATGGCGTGACGCAGGTTTAATTATTTTGGCTTATTAGCAAAAAGGCTCATAAATTCCCTTTTTTCCCGATGTATGTGCGCTGAGGCCTGTTGCGCCGCCCACTGTAAACAGACAGGAGTTTTTGGGTCCTCCCATCCCTGCAGGTTCCGCTGTTTAGCAACCACCATCTATGTTTACCGCGAGTAATCTGCAGTCACGGTCTGCTCATCCCGTCTAGACGATTGGTTCAGGGATAATAAGGACATGTTCATACCCTCCATCTTTATCTGTAGCACTGCATGTTTTCAATGTTTCTCTACAGCTGGTTAAAATACTTCATACTTAAATATTTCTACATAATATTGTTGAGTGAACATTGTAATTCAGGAGTACTGAAGCAGAAAAATATCTTAAACATGCATTATTATACTGACTGTTATGGAAGAGAACAGGAGAACCTCACCGAAAAACATTCTTACTTTAATCTGAGAACAATGGTTTTAATCTGCTAAAGAAAAGTCATCTAACTAAAATAAAAATTCAAAATTTAATCTAAGAATTATGGAAAAAGACAGAATTTTGACTTTAATCTATAAATTCTGGCTTCAATTTGAGAATTCAGAAATAAAAACAAAATTCTGACTAAAAAGTTTGACTTGAATCAGAATTTTGGAAAAGATAATTCTCACTTTAATCTAAAACACCTGCTTTTAATCTGAGAATTATGGAATAAAAAGAGAATTATGACTTGAATCTATTAATTCTGGTGAAAAGTGAGAATTCTGACTTTATTCTGATTTTAATCTGATAATCTGCAAAGAAAAGTCACTTGACTAATGTAAGAATTAAATTTCTTATCTGAATTCTGTTTTATGCAAGAATTAAGATTTTAATTTTAGGAATTCTCAATTAAACCTGAAAATTAAATCTTCTTCCAAAGATTCTTGATTACCGACTTGGCAGAACGCTGTTGCCGATGTTTGCAGTAATATATACTAATGGTTTGCAGTTTCTGGTTTTCTTTGGTTTGGCTTGACTTGAATACTGTCATAATGAATTTTACTATAAAAAGTAATGTTTACACATTTGTTATTCAAAAGAATATATCAAAAGATAATCATCTCTTTTAGAAAACCTTCCCAGCTTTGACTTTCACTCAGTTGCTTTAAATGCACCTGCTGGATGCAACCTTCACACAGAGTCCATGCAAAATGCTAAACTTCTCATTTACTTACAGGAGTTGCAGCATATAATGGCTCAAACATCTGAAATCCAACACTTGTGAGAGTCACATTCTGTTGACTTTCTAACATCAAAGACATTAATGTGAACAAATGAGGAATAAAACACAATATGATCGTCTGCAGCGTTACGTTTGGCTGGGGAGTGGAAACAGGAAGAACCGGGTTAATGAACAAAACTTTCTCCAGTTCTGGACAGCAGAGCCACAATCAGTGAAAAAACAAAGAAAAAAACTATTTCAACTAATGACAAGGGAAACGATTGCTGGCACCTTTAGTTTCAATCTTTGTGGAAATTCAGTGTAAATGTTGCAGCAAAAAGATTGAAAACTTGTTTAAAAAAAATGCATTTTCTGTTAAAATTGTATTTAAAAATAGTAACTGGTTCCTTTTACTTTCTAGCCAAAGTTATTAAGAGCCGTTATGGAAGTCCAGTGGTGACTCGTGTCACCCAGTAAAAGTCAAATGAAGATTTCATGTCTTGTTTTCACCAGTCGTCGGTTTTTTATATTTTTATTTGACTGTTATTGAGTTGTTCCCTCTTTGTTCCCTCCGGTTTGTTTCCATCAAACCTACAACTTCCTTTATTCTCCACCTGTGGATGAGTCAAAGTCTCCTGCTGAAAACCTCAGATAATCTAGTAATCTAACAATTCGCATGTTTTTGCTCAAATTAGCAACTGCAGTTTAAGAATGGTGCAAATTTAATCCAAGAGTAAAGGTGATGATGGATATATTATTAATTAGAGTCAAATATTACTGAGAAATTAAAATATTTTAACAATGAAAAGATACACAAAGTATTTGTCTTCTGTTTGTTTTAGTTTAATAATAAACAGGAACTCGGATTTCCTTAGACTTTTACTCAGAAACACCAAATCTGCTTTTAATGATATTTTTATTACTAAATGAAACAAGTATCCTTTTGTTGCTGAGAATAAATAGTATTATTATTAATATCCTTTTATCTAATAAGGGAATAACAAGACTCTAGTGTTCAAGAGAAGCAGATTTGTCGTCTGTTGCTGTTTGTGCGTCAGATTTACCGGTGTACCAGAAACATGCAAACATAAAGGTTCTGGCTCTGGACTTTTGCATGTAAAAGAGGAAAATGTGATTTATTGATTTAAAATCCATGTAATTAAATAATTGAAATTAACTAAAGTCCCAAGGCTAATGAGAATATAATTAAAGACTCGGTTATATGGTTTTTGGTCATTTTAAGTCGGTTTCTACTATCACCAGCTTTTTCTGAGAATTTGCATTAATTGCCTTTTATATCAAACCCTTTTGGGTTTTTTTTTTTTTTGCTACTTTTTAAATTATTTTTTCCACTTAATACAGAATTTTTCAGATTCCTCTTTGTCCAAATTGGTGATATATTGACCTGCAATGTGTTGATTTTTAGTCTGATTCATAGTTTTTTCTCAGGTTTGTCAGGTAGCTTACATAAACAAATCTCATAGAGAAATTAACAGGTTGTTAATAATAGATGATTAATAATATATCCTATACCTAAAACTATGCTTTTATTTTATTTAGGTCTGTTTTTATAAGAATATAATGGAAATTCATTGAGATTTAAGGTTTTTATTTATTAAGATAAATTTGAAATCAGTTAAAACAAATCTTAATTTTTAAAATTATATTTTTTTCTCTTCATTAAAAGCTTTTAAATAATTTGTCCAAACTCATTCAGAGAAACATTTATATATTTTTATTAATCAAGGTAGAAGAGGAAGCTGTTTGTGTTATTTTTGTTCAGCATAAAGCAGAAGTTGTGTTTAGTTTCTGTCAGCTGTGAACCAGGTTATTGTTGTTATTGTCTGCAGCTCAATGTAATTCAATATTTCCTCCTATTTTTCAATAGCAGCAATTCCTCTTTGTTCCCCTTTTCGCTGTTTCAACCGTCTTTCTGCTGTTCTCAGGTCAGTCGCAGGTTGAGCAGCATCATCGAAGCAGGAAGCATGCTGTCGGGGGAGGAGATCCTGTGCAGCACGCAGCAGGTGATCGCAGGGCTGGAAGCTCTGAAAGGGGAGAACCGCAGTTTGCTGGACGACCTGCAGGAGGTGATGGAGAGCCACCCGGCGTCTCACGGCGGCGGCGGCGTGGAGCAGGAGAAGAGCAGCATCATCCGACAGTCGCTGGAGAGGATCGAGCTGGGGCTGAGCGAGGCGCAAGTACGTCAAACCTGCGACACACGATGCTGCTTCAGAAGTTACTTTAAAATTACTATCTTAGCCCCGCCCCAATTTTGGAAAAATTCCCCTAAAGTGGGCGGAGCCAAAATACACTGAACTTTTTAGACTCCTCTAATTACTTTTTTTCTAAACAGTGACTAGTGACAAATCTTTCAATTTTTTCAGGTGTAATAGCCATGTTCAGCCTAAAGAGGGCACACTGTGGTTTTAGACGTTATTTTAAACTGTAACTAGGAAAACCCCGCCTCAAATTTAGAAACATTTCCTCTTCAGTTGGCGGGGCCTCAAGTGGATTAAGTGGGGGGAAAGCAATGTTGGCAGCTTAACGAATTTGTTGCTCTTTTTAGTGACATTTCCGACCCCTCTAGCGACTATTGTTTTATTTTTACAAAATATGACTATCTAGAAAATAAATCCAGAGACTTTTTTCTGAGATATCAAAGACTTTTATGGCAACATGTGAAAGTTCCCCATCACTCTGCAGCTCTATGTCCAGAGCGAGCAGCCAGTGCCTTTATACCCGACATAGTGTGTAACGCTAAGCAAGCGGTACTGATGTAACCAATAGGAAAATTCAACTGCAGTAGCTGCTGTCCAACCCAAAGAGGGCAGCACTGAGACAGTTTTTTTTTTTTTTTTGGCAAAATGTTGCAGAATTAAATAAAAGTACACAGAAATGGTAACATTTGCACAGAAACATAAAGATAGGCCCTTTAGCGTCCTTTTATAAAGTTTATCAGCAAAAAAAAAAGTTTATTTTGCCTTAGTTACCCTTTAAAAAAGACATAAAAGTGCAAATGAAACTGATATTTCTAGTTCAGGAGCTTTTATTTCATTATTCTTAGACTTTTGATATTTATTATGAATATTTTAGCGACTTTGTCACTACATATAGTGACTTTTTAGACCTTCGATCTAGAGACTGCACGCTGCTGCTCTAGAAGTTATTCTAAACTGTAAATAGAATGGCTTCGCCCCCAAATTTGTAAAAGTTCCCCTAAAGTGGGCGGAGCCACAAACCACTGAGGGGCGTGGCCAAGTGGGTTAAGTGGGAGGAAATCACTGTTGGCAGGTTAACAAACTTCCTTTCTATTTAGTGACTTTTAGACTCCTCTACGACTTTTTTCCCCAAAATGTGACCAGTGACAAATAAACTTTTGCAATGTTTTCCTGATTGATTGCTGTTATCGTTGATTCTGTTTCAAATTGGTTTTGATGAACCATGGGAAGTCCTTTCTCAGTTCCATACCTGTGAAATGTGCTACAAAAATAACAGTCATTAGACTTTTCAGACTAAGATTATAAAGCTTTATTCATCTAGAGTTCCTAGTTAATAAATAGTTAATTTTAATACTCCGTGCAGGTGATGATGGCTCTGTCGTCTCATCTTGGCTCACTGGAGGCAGAGAAGCAAAAGTTACGAGCTCAGGTAAGACGTGTGGCTGTCTGTGAATGAAATCATAGATTTTTAAAGTTCTGTAGCTTAAAGTACCAAATCTTTTGCTTGGATTTTGACTAAAATCAGACCTTAGGCTTTGATCAGACAGCAGGCGAATGTGATCCATATCCGACTTTGTCACGGCAGTCTGAACGGCCCGATTCCAAACTTTTCACCCCCCCAAAAAAGGATTTGTTCCACTTCTGTACGGATATAAGTTATCGTATGTGATAATTGTCAAAGCCTTTGCAGCAGAGATGTAAATTTTTCAGTGTCTAGCGATTTGATTCCAGCTTTTAGAGTTAAATTTGACTCAAGCTTTTTTTAATTCAGAAACCAATTTTTCTATTCAAATGGTCTGAGGTTTTGTTTAAATCCTGTGACTGAAGAGGAAAAACTGTGTAAACAAATAAAACATTTATTAAAAACAATTCTATAAGGTTCCATAATGTATCAATCGGTTGATGTCTAAACAAAAATATTTAAACTACCAGAATTAGGTTAGCTTAGCTGCCTTGCTTTTTCTTAAATAAAAAAATATCAATTAATCCTCACACATCCAGCGGCTGAGTGAATCCGTGATGCGATATGCAAATAGGAGCAGCAGCGACATACAACTGAAATGCTTTTTAAAATCTATTTTTGAGCATTTTGGATCAACTATGAATTCCCAGGATTAGGAATTGCGATTCTTTAAAGAATCGATTTTTTTTCTGCACCCCTGCTCTTCAGTCAGAACGCTCATGTCGCATTTTGACCAACCTTTACGTCATTGACGAGACATGACTCATAATTCTGCACCAGAAGACGCCGCATTCGGTAAATCTGGACGTCAACAATGGAAGAAATGTATAATTAGAAACTGACTGAGTCTGAGTCAGTGAACGCATCACAGCTGAGCTCCGACTCCACATCCAGATTTCTCCACAGAAGTTAGTCAAATTTTCTTTTGCCTGATTTTATTATTTTTCATTACTTATATGAATTATTGTCATTTTTGTAGTTAAAGTACCAACATTTCCACTTTTACATTTGGTCCATCTGATGATGTAATTTTTAAATGATTGATAATTATTCAGTACTTGAGTCGACTTTTTACCAAACACTTTTTTACTCTTGAGTAAAATGTTTGGTACTGTACCCACCTCTGGTCCACCGTCAGGTGCGCCGCCTCGTTCAGGAGAACCAGTGGCTGAGGGACGAACTCGCTGGCGCTCAGCAGCGGCTGCAGGACAAGGAGCAGGAGGTCGTGACCCTGGAGGAGCAGAACAAACACCTGCAGTTCATGTCCTCCATACGCAAATACGACCAGGACGAGCCGCCTCTGGTGAGAACCTGCAGACTCCTCACCGATCCGACTGTTCAGGGAACCAAACATTTACATTTAAACCACTGAAAGAAGAGAAACAGTTTCCCTGACTAAGCAGCTGCATTCACATTTTGGACAAACGCCACTGATGCTGATGTCAGGGCCCATATATTGATACTAGAGGTGTGCCTATCGATCGGCCACCGATCATAATTGGCCGATTTCCGTGAAAAAGTTTTTCAAAAAGTGATCGCCGATCACCTGTATCTCATTTGCAGTCTGCGTGTGCAGCTGGTCTCCTCTTTCCTTCACACTGCACAAACACACAGCAGCAAATCCTAAGCGATGTGGAACTCTTGGTGCTGATTCACAGCAGCATTTGTGAGTCCAGTTTTTAAACATGCCATCGGTTTTTCTTGTGTTTAAATGTTTTGTGTTATCCTTGTGTTAGCTGGTCCCACTGAGCGATCCCCGTCTGTTCAGGCTCTGTGTGCTGCAGCTCAGGCCTCGACTGTCCGTCAGGTGGCTGGACTGAGGAGCAGAAAACACAGAATCATCATCACAACATTCAGAACAATTACAAACACTCACTGCTGATGTAAACTGAGTTTCTGTCAAGTACCAATGAGCAGTCAGTATCTTACTGGTAGAGGACAGCGGCCATATTGATCTCAGTTTGGATAATCAGGGAGAAATGCTTGCATAAGAGTCAAAGGTAGAGGTGAGCCAATCGATCGGCCACCGATCGTAATCGGCTGATTTCCGTGAAAAAGTGATGGCCGATCACCGTCTCTTGTGGCCAATCAGCAAAACCGATCACATTTATCTCACTTCGCCTGCCTGCGTGTGCAGCTGATCTCCTCTTTCCTTCACACGGCTCGAGCGCGCAGCAGCAAGTCCTAAGCCATGTGGTGAGGCACTTCAACGCTCTGAGACTGAATGGGGGATGTTTGCATGTTGTGGCGGAAAATTACCTCGCTCGTCAAAATGCACCAACACGACGAATCTAATGTGACATTTAAAAAACAAACACTTGACAGAGTTTGGCTACATCGAGGCTCAATGCAGGAAAACAATGACATCTGGAGCAGCCAGTGAAGCAGCGCACAGCTACAAACACCCAGAAAGCTAAACAAAATAACCTGAAAAATTATTTAAGTCTTCGAGCTGCGATGTCAGACGCTGGTTCTGCTCTCCTGTTGAACCGCTGCTACGCTACAGGTAGTAATATTTCACAGACGGAGCTTCGCTTCACCTGGTAGTGACTCTCACACCGAACCTCTGCTTAAAGCTGCAGCATCTAACCTAAAAAAGAAAAGATTTTACATATGTATTAAAACTTTCGCTGTCCTAACATGAGACGGATAATCTCTGAACAAATAATCGATCTCCTCCTCCTGTGTTCTGCAGAATTACTCTGTTCAGTCAGAACCAGCCACTCAGAACCAGCATTAATCAGCTAGTCATTAAGAAACAACCAATCAGAACGCATTATTCAGCTAGCCAATAAGAAACAACCAATCAGAACCAGCATTAATCAGCTAGCCAATAAGAAACAACCAATCAGAACCAGCATTAATCAGCTAGCCAATAAGAAACAACCAATCAGAACCAGCATTAATCAGCTAGCCAATAAGAAACAACCAATCAGAACGCATTATTCAGCTAGTCATTAAGAAACAGCCAATCAGAACCAGCATTATTCAGCTAGCCATTAAGAAACAGCCAATCAGAACCAGCATTAATCAGCTAGTCATTAAGAAACAGCCACTCAGAACCAGCATTAATCAGCTAGTCATTAAGAAACAGCCAATCAGAACCAGCATTAATCAGCTAGTCATTAAGAAACAGCCACTCAGAACCAGCATTAATCAGCTAGTCATTAAGAAACAGCCAATCAGAACCAGCATTAATCAGCTAGTCATTAAGAAACAGCCAATCAGAACCAGCATTATTCAGCTAGCCATTAAGAAACAACCAATCAGAACGCATTATTCAGCTAGCCATGCTGTCAGGAAGGATTGTTTATTTTTGATACAACCTGCGTTTGACTTTGAGTGAATGTTTCCTTTTTTACTTGACGTTATTCGATGTGGCAGATTTATTTGACTCGTATAATTTATGGAACTGAGAGTCTTACTGTTAAATATTATTTTACTGATTGCAGGTTTTTCAGTCGTCCTTTTGACTTAATAGCTGCTGTTCTGTGCCTGCAAGTTTTTAGCATGTTTTATTCCTAAATTAGGTGAATTTATTGCCAGATAATTTTTTTTATTTTGTCAGATCACATAGTAGCATTTATAGTAGCGGTATCGGAATCGGCAGCAAAAACCTGATCGAAGCATCTCTAATTGATACATGAAACCCAACAAGGGAGAGGGTGTACTTTCTTTTTTCAGTGTCTGCTGGAGCCATTTTAAATGTTTGTGCTGCTTTTTATTTCAGGATGAGAAAGAAACTTCCTCCAACAAGGAGTCTCTGGATGATCTGTTTCCTGCTGAAGACGAGGAACCGTCCCAGAGTAAGACGTTACGATGTCAGATTACGCTGACTGTCAGGTTCTGATTCTGGAGAAATGGCTGGGCTGCAGAAAGTCTGTTTTCCAAAACTTAGAAGGCAACTAAAATACATTTGTGTTGATCAGTAAAGAAGAAAACCTGTTATGTTAGTCTTGCTGCCATAAAATGTTAAAAACCTAAAGAAGGGTCCTGGGGCGGCGCAGGGGCGGGGCACAACCCTCGTATTGAGGCCTTAGTCCTCGTGGTGGTAGTCGCAGGTTCGATTCCCAGTGTGGCGACATTCGCCGCATGTCTTCTCCCTTTCTCATTACCCTGTTTGCTGTCGAACTGCTTTCAACTAAAGGCCACTAGACCCAACAAAACTTTAAAAGAAAGAGCTGAATAGGAGGATATTGTTTTAAAGAAAAAAGTATAAAGTTAGTGAGTCACATTACTGATACATCAGATTTATTTCAGATTTGTTTCTGAGTTGTAGATTTGAAGCTGATTTCTTAATAATTGAACTTATTACAAGTCATTTTTTCTACATTGTGAAATAATCTGCCAGTGGGATTATTAATTTAAAACAAGCTCCTATATCTTCCTGTAAACTTGCTTGTGAGTTAATTTTATATTATTTCAAGTTTTCTTAGATATTTGGTCTAGAAACTATACAAAAATACTTGGTAAGATTTTGTGTTTTTGTAGTGTATGCGCAGTACAATGGCTGCTGGAAAGTCACGTGTTTTGTTGTTGATTTACCATCCAGAAATCACTTGCTTGCTGCGTTCTTGGTTTTGCAGGGGGCTCCACTTCTGCTTTTCAAAGATGTACAGTTGTATAATTGAGTATCTGTTTGCAGCCATTTTCACGTGTAAATGTTGATTTGGTGGGCGTGGCAGGCAGCAGCTTATCTGGATCTAAAGTGACAGAGATCATTCTGAATTGATCAGACTAAAGTCTAAGAATGATTTTGTGCAAAACATGTAATGAACATGTTATTGATTTATTATTGATTTATCCTAAACTGTTCAAGAGCTCATGTATTTGTTTTGTTCCAGTGTCCCAGCCTCATCACAGCAGCGCAGCGGCGGCGGCCCAGCAGGGCGGCTACGAGATCCCCGCCCGCCTCCGGACGCTCCACAACCTGGTCATCCAGTACGCGTCGCAGGGTCGCTACGAGGTCGCCGTGCCGCTCTGCAAGCAGGTGAGACCGGCGGCTCGCCGTCTGCTCCTGTTTCTGACCAAAACGGGCGCAGAGCTGATGATGTCACCCAACAGGCTCTGGAAGACCTGGAGAAGTCCTCTGGTCACACACACCCAGACGTAGCAACCATGCTCAACATCCTGGCTCTGGTGTACAGGTGAGGCGGCACACACCAGGGTGTTGAAGTATTTTAGTATAGTTTTTATATACTCTACCCACCTCTTGGCCTTCTTAAAGTAAGAGATATTTATCTAATTTGCTTAGAAATGTCAAAAATCCAATAAAAAACTAAGAAAAATGAGTAAAAACAGAAAAATAAGGATATTATGGTTCAGTTTGGATTAAATGAGGTAAAGAAAAATAAAGTTTTGGTGATTTATTAATTCATGTTAGAATTTCACTGTTTTGTTGACTGATTCTTGTTTAAATCGCAGAGATCAGAATAAATATAAAGAGGCAGCGAACCTGCTGAACGATGCGTTGGCGATCAGAGAGAAAACCCTTGGCATGGATCATCCAGCTGTGAGAAATCATCTTTAATCAATCAGGAAATAATTACCACTTTATTTGTTTTTAATTACGACTTTGTACTCTTGTTTTATTGTGACTTTATTCTAGATTTATAACATTATTCTGTATTATTATGACTATAGACTCGTATTATTGCAATTTTTCCAGAATTGCAACTTTTTATTCTAGTTTTATTACATAATTCTCATTGTTACGAGTTTTTTCTCTGTAATGTTCTGATTTTATTCTCGTATTATAAGGACTTTAATTATAAAGTTTTCTTGTGTGTTTCTGCAGGTGGCAGCTACACTCAACAACCTGGCTGTGCTTTATGGTAAAAGAGGAAAATACAAAGAAGCGGAGCCGCTTTGTAAACGAGCTCTGGAGATCCGAGAGAAAGTAAGACGAGGAGACTTCCCAATTATCACCATTTGCTATAAACCTAAACTGCTTTTACTAAACACATTTTGTCTACAGACACAAGACCTACATAATAAACACTGAACAAAAATCCAGTGTAATAAACATCTACCAAATAAAATATGTATTTATGCTTAAATTAGCCACATTTTAACCTCATTGACCAGAATCAGCAGGTCAGGCGACCAGCGATCGGCCAGAAAACTGCATCAGTATTAAGTTAAATATCTGCATTATTTCATCCACTTTATGCAAAATGGCCGTCCTGCTGTTACTGAAACAATCCCGCATCATGATGACACCACCGCCGTGCTCTAGCAGAACCAAACGTGTCGGTTCGTCATTTCTAAACATCTGCAGTTCTCTACATATGGCTCCAGGTTCCTTTCCAAACTTGAGTAGAGCCAAAATGTTAACAATCAGCCTGGTGTTTCCAGCTCCACTTATTAAAGGGGCGGTGTCACATAAAATCTGCTTCACGTCCTGTTAGGATGTAAAGCTGGTCCGACCTTTCGGGTCAGATGGAAGTCACGGCTCTGCTCTCTGTGCCTGCGTGGTTCAGGTTCTGGGTACGGAGCATCCCGACGTGGCCAAGCAGCTCAACAACCTGGCGCTGCTGTGCCAGAACCAGGGGAAGTACCAGGAAGTGGAGCAGTACTACGAACGCGCTCTGCACATCTACCAGAGCAAACTGGGGCCGGACGACGCCAACGTGGCCAAAACCAAGAACAACCTGGTGAGACCAGACAGAAACCCGTTTCTAATCCCGGTTTTAATCCCTGCTAATCTGGTGGAAAGAAAACTCAAAAGCAGACTTTTTTTTTTTAACTTGTGTTGCTGCTTTTGTTTCTTCTTTCCAGGCGTCATGTTACCTGAAACAGGGGAAATACAGACAAGCTGAAGCGCTTTACAAAGAGATTCTGACCAGAGCTCATGAAAAGGAGTTTGGATCTGTGGAGGGTAAATAAATGAATAAAAACCTTTAAAATGTATTTTTTCTTTCTTTATTTTTCCTTTTTCTCCTTTTTTTCTGTTTCTTTATTTCTCGACTTATTTTTTTTCTTTTTTTCACCAAGTTGTGCCTCAATGATCCCATTGATCAACTGAAAAGTGAAGCTTCTAGTAGAAAGTTTTTATTGTTGCTGCTGATTTAGACAAAATATCTTCTAGATGATAAAACAGAAAATATTTAGTTTAGACACTAAAACATTTTCCTTTAAGTTTGATAAAATTTCTCTGTCCTACAATAATTGATTCTTTTCTTGGTTTTATTAAAATAAAGCATGTTTCATTTATTACTCTGCAGTTAAAAAGAAAAAATAAATTAATTCAATCAGGAAATTATTTTTGACTTTTGATCTTTTGTCCCAAAGATCAAAACGTTTAGAAATGCCGGCCGAATATCTGGAAAGTGAATCTTTCATTTTCAGTCGTTGTTGCCGTGTCTGTCGTCTAGGAGACGGCCGTCCCCGCTGGTCCAACATGGAGGACGGCGGCGCCGCGCAGGACGGACTGAAGCGCAGCAGCTCCTTCACCAAACTCCGGGAGTCGATACGCCGGAGCAGCGAGAAGCTGGTCCGCAAGCTCAAAGGAGTCGGGATGGAGGAGATGACCCCGAGGAATGCTGGGTAATTTTCCAGAACATGGCTTCAGAAATCCCACTTTAACTTGATCTGAAGCCACAATGAGTGAAAAATCTAAGATGGCTTCTGGAGTTTTGCTTGGTGGCTCATCTTTGGTTTCCTTTGCAGGATGAAGAGGGCGAACTCTCTGAACGTGTTGAACGTTGGAACCAGAGAAAATCTCGACGGCACCCAGGTGATTTTCAAAGACAAAACGTTCAGTTTTTAGCTGCGGTTGGTAGAGAAAAGCTTCACATCCCTACACAGCGCTATGCTAACACATGCTAACGCTACACTGACAGGGTATTTAGTGGAAGCTAATGCTAAAGCTCTAATTTAATTAGTTTTTCATCATTAAACAAGTTTAAAGTTTTTTGTTTTAACAAGTTTTGCATTTCATTATGAAAGTTTTCTAATTTGAACAAGTTTTTTATTTCTTATATGTTTTTCATTTTAATGAGTTTCTCATCATTTCTCAGTGAGTTTTTGATCTTATGCGAGTTTTCAGGTTTTACATGTTGTTGCAACGAGATCCTGAAGCTGTTTCCAAACTCTGGATGTTTAGACCTGATCAGGTTTGTTGCTGCTGATTTCGATTCCGATCACCCATGAGGGCCGATCATTTTTTTATTAGGTATAAATGCTGATCCTGGCAAAATGGAAAAATAATCTGGCAATAAATTCACTTTAAATGCAAAATACTTGCAGGCACAGAACAGCAGCTATTCAGTCAAAAGGACGACTGAAAAACCTGCAATCAGTAAAACAATATTTAACAGTAAGACTCAGTTCCATAAATTATACATGAGTCAAATAAATCTGCCAACATCGAATAACGTCAAGAAAAAAGGAAACATTCATTCACAGTCAAATGCAGGTTGCATCAAAATAAACAATCCTGAGTCATTAAATCGTAACTTCCAGAGAGAGGCTAGCTGATTAATGCTGGTTCTGATTAATGCTGGTTCTGATTAATGCTGGTTCTGACTGAGCGGAGTAATCCTGCAGGGAGGAGGCAGAGGAGATCCATTATTTTCAGAGATTATCTGTCTTATGTTAGGGCATAGTGAAAGTTTTAATACATATGTAAAATATTTTTTATTATTGTTTTAGTTAGATGCTGCAGCTTTAAGCAGACGTTCGGTGTGAGAGTCACTACCAGGTGGAGCAGAAGCGGCGCTCCGTCTGTGAAATATTCCTCCACAGCAGCGGTCCAATAGCGAGAACAGAACCAGCGTCTTACATCGCAGCTCAAAGACTTCAGTTATTTTTCGGATTATTTGCTTAGCTTTCTGACCGTCATGCTCTTCCTGGTGAGTGTTGGAGAAAAATGACCCTCCAGATGTCATTGTTTTCCTGCATTGAGCCTCGATGTAGCCAAACTCTGTCAAGTGTTTGTTTTTTAAATGTCACATTAGATTCGTCGTGTTGGTGCATTTTGACGAGCGAGGTAATTTTCCGCCACAACACGCAAACATCCCCCATTCAGTCTCAGAGCGTTGAAGTGCCTCACCACATGGCTTAGGACTTGCTGCTGCGGCTCGAGCCGTGTGAAGGAAAGAGGAGATCAGCTGCACACGCAGGCAGGCGAAGTGAGATAAATGTGATCGGTTTTGCTGATTGGCCACAAGAGACGGTGATCGGCCATCACTTTTTCACGGAAATCAGCCGATTACGATCGGTGGCCGATCGATTGGCTCACCTCTACCTTTGACTCTTATGCAAGCATTTCTCCCTGATTATCCAAACTGAGATCAATATGGCCGCTGTCCTCAACCAGTAAGATACTGACTGCTCATTGGTACTTGACAGAAACTCAGTTTACATCAGCAGTGAGTGTTTGTAATTGTTCTGAATGTTGTGATGATGATTCTGTGTTTTCTGCTCCTCAGTCCAGCCACCTGACGGACAGTCGAGGCCTGAGCTGCAGCACACAGAGCCTGAACAGACGGGGATCGCTCAGTGGGACCAGCTAACACAAGAATAACACAAAACATTTAAACACAAGAAAAACTGATGGCATGTTTAAAAACTGGACTCACAAATGCTGCTGTGAATCAGCACCAAGAGGATTCCCCACCAGGAGTCTCCAAAAGCTGGTCGCTGCAAAGTGGGGGGTCAAAGGTCGAACTTGACTGTAGGAAAGTTATCCTGACCAGCAACAAGGTTTAAGTCTGTCTGCAACATTTCCTTTTCTTGCTCCTGTTTTCTGAATTATAAGAATCAAGTTTAACAATTTTAAATGCTAAACTTTTAAAACAAAATAATCTATTTATGCTTTTTACAACCAAGGAGAAATATAGAAATCTCAAATAGTTTCAATAGAAATGTTCAGCAAAGAGATGCAAACATTATGTGTTTATAAAGTAGTTTTTTTTAAAATCAAATTTCACATATCTATCAATAAATGATATCTTTAAATTCAACAAAATTATGATCAAACTTTTTTTAAGCGCTGGTCGAAGTAAAGTGAGTTGAAGTTGAACAGTATTTAATTAAAAACATGAAGTTTTCTTTTATCTTCGATTTAGGACCAAAATTGCAACATTTGCTCCACTTCCAGCTGCTGTTACTTTTTCAAACCAATCAAACCCTTTGAGCAGCCTGTTCCCCTCCTGGCCTGTGGGGGCGCTGCACCGAGAGCCACTGAACGAAATAACATAAAAACCTCTGAAGACGCTGAGCCAACTTCCTTCTTCATGAAATGTAAACAGAGATGGAGTATCATCAGATTTTAGAGGTTGGAGGATTTCTCTTGTTTTTGGCTAAAGACCACAAGCCGTTTCTCCTGCTAGCGCTAGGCTAGCGTGTTTGTTTTAGTTGTATTTACCCAGAATGCCCTGCGCTGTAGTCCACCGCTAGGCAAGCAAACCAGAGTTCAATTAAAACAGACCAAACAGGACTGGTGTGAATGTACAACAGTGTATTTGGGCCATTGTAGATATAAAAAAGAGAAGTAAATTTCTGCCAAAAACTCAGAAATTTTGATTTTATCTTGAAGTTTTTATATATAAAAAACAAGGAAATTTCTGAGTTTGAAAAGTCAAAAATTTACTAAGGAAAACCTGAAATTTTGAAATTAATCTCAGAAATTTTCTAGAAAACAACTTGGAAAGTAAAAAAAAAAAAAAAAAAAAAAATCATCTTTGAAGCTGAAATTTCCAAGTTTATTTCTTGAAAAGTTCTGGATTTTTTTAGTGGAAATTTAAATTTTTTTGTCTTTCTTTCTACATCGGCCTTAGTATCCTGCCACATAAACGGACCTCCGTTTAGAACTACATAATGGAGTCAACTGACAACAGAAACCTGACAGATTAGGAGGATTTTTAACAGAAGGATCATTTTTTAAATTAGGTTTTAACACTAAGACGGTTTCTCTTTTGTTGACTCAATTTCTGCTTTTATAGATTAAATTCGACTAAATTCGTCGAGCCTGACTCAGGTCCTGCCCTTTTTACTACACAGAGAAAGTGATTGTCAGAATCTTTCTCTACACAAATAAAACAACTTTACTGCATTTTTATGAACTTTTTGCATGTTTTAGTTGTAAAACACTAAAAACTTTGGACCCAGCTGGTTAATCGTTTCTGGCAGGAATAAACATTTGAAAAAGTTTATAAAATTGTAGCTTTATTTTCTGTTTTAGTGACGTATTTAAAGGTCAGAGGTCAAACATGTTCTTGTTAAAGATGGAAGTGTCTCCATGTTCTGATTGTCAGATTTCTTTTTTATGAATAATGATTGTATATTTGCTGTGGTAATTCATCGCTGTTTGTTTGGGGAGTTATAAGTTAGTTACCATGGAAACCGTATTTAAAAAACACATTTAGGGTTAAAACTGAAGAAGTTTAGTTTAGAGGAATGTCTGTTTTATATCTGCAGCTTTGTAAAGAGTTAAATAGGATTAAAGAGAATTTAAACCACGACTTGAAGCTTTTGTGTATTTTCTGTTTACTTATTTTTAAAAATCAGCTTCAAAAACTTTGCTTTGTGCTGTTGCTTTTCTTCTGCAGAGCGTCCCTGCCCCTCCCCCACCTAATGCTGCAAGTTTTACAATGACGTTTTTCAGGTTGGCTGCTTGGAAATATTTCCACTCAAATGAGTGTTTAGCTTAGTTTTAATGATAAGCTAAGAATTAGTTTGGCTAACAGCAGATTAGTAGAATTGTGGCCACGACTGCTAAAAAAAAGAAAAAGACGAAAAAGTAATTTGAGTCTTGATTTATTCTCAATGCCTTCCAACCAAAAATGTAATGAATGACACCTTCTCCCCTTCACAATAAAAGCATACATTCACATGTGAAATATATACATTGTATCCACCACAACAGAAAAGAATAAAAATCACAATATGATAAACATAAAAATGTGTTAAAAACTGTGAAGGTATAAAATGAAAGTAGACAAAAGGAGCAATTAGTAATACCAGAAAAACTGGTGACTTATTAAAAATGCACCACAGGATCCCGACCCGACTATCAAACGTAACTTTGGTCCAACTGGGCTTGAATTTGGGCTCAGAGCTGCAGAGGTTCAGCTAATATGAATGCATGTTGCTGCAGCAACATAAAGGAGCTGGTAGAGTTTAACATTCTAAATAAAATATGTTTTTAGTTTTATGGGCCTAAAATATCTCAGCTCTTTGAAATAAACAACTTTTTCCTGTTGAAGATCTAAAGTTTAGATTTACCCTAAAAACCTCGTTATGTTGCAATAAACCTGATAATGTTGCTGAAGCTTCAGTCCAGATTAGCATCACTCAGCTCACAGAGGCTGAACATCCAGATTCATGCTTAGATTTCCCTCTGCCTCTATGAAGCCTTTCTGCTCTGATGGTCAAAGACTAAATCTGAAATGAAATGACAGAAAAATGTCTTATGAAAAATAAATCAATTGAAATGTTCCAGATTTATAATCTGAAGATGTTCCAGGAATCCTCCTGGAGGACAAACTGACCACTTCTCCTCCCTCTGCTACTTTCTCCTACTCTCTCCATCCTTCCATCGTCTGCAGTCATGCTGACATTAAGCTCATGTTCTCTCTCTGTTTCTCCTCCTCATAGCAGCTACACCTGGGCTCATTTCTGTTCAGCTGTGACCCCTTCCTGGAGGGAAGCTGAGCTGCTGCTGCCAACAACATCAGGTTCCCTTTCAGTGGATGACACACCTGGATCCACTCCGGCCACAAGCAGAACCAGGACTGAACTAAACACAGGAACAACAGAGACTGGTGAAACCTCTGAATCCCAGTAGGCCCAGTATGAACCCATCTTCACGATGAGCTCCTAGGAAGGAGGCGTCGTCTCTGAAAGCAGCCAAAGACCTGAACTGTGACGTTCAGGAAGCAGCAGATAAAAAAGCTTAAAGTAGGAAGTCTTCAGAGTCTGGAGCCACATCCTGATCACATCAAGAGACGAAGCTTCACTCCACATCAGAGGAAACATGGAGCAAACGGCTCTGATGCTGCTGCTGTGTCTCTGCAGCTCAGGTAGGACTCCACTTTCATCAAACACTGATATTCACTAGAGTTCAAATTAAAAATGATCTGCTGATAAACATGTTAAATGTTACAAACTAAAAAAGTGGAAACAGTTTCTGGTCTCAGATCATAGAGCTGCTGCTACACAGATGGTGATGTTTATATTTTCTACTTGCTGCTGAGGAGCCAATAAAACCAAGAATGGTTGTTTTTTGTGTTTGAATGATGTAAAACACTTTGAACAGCCTTGTTGCTGAAATGAGCTATAAAATAAATCTGATTGGCTGATTGATGAGGAGAAGCAGCAGAAACTCTGCACCAGCGCTGAATCTGTGCAGTAAACAGGTGGAGCCTCATAAAATGGCTCCTTCTGCATGAAATCTTCCTCTTGACTCCACAGGTTCTCTCTGAGGTTCTGGTCAGGCCCGTTTGCTGGCCAACCAAGCCCAGTAGCACCACGGTCATTGGACCAGCTTCTGGTACCGCCGGTTGTGTTCGTGAAAACGTCTGAGCTCCGTCTGACGTGGGAGCGTCTCAGGCAGGATGTCGAACTGCCTGCTGCAGATTAGAATCAATCAACCAATCGATCAAGTTTATTTGTGAAGCACATTTCAGCACCAAGGCGGTTCAAAGTGCTTCAGTAAACCAGTAAACGGTACATTCAGTCAAAGTGCCGTCGTCACACATCAAAATGTTGTTCAGTGTTTCATTTATTTTGTTTCAAAGCAAATCTGACCAGCCGGGTTTTAGTCCAGATTTAAAGGAACTCAGTGTTTCGGTTGTTTTGCAGTTAATTGTTGAAACAGCTTTTCAGTCATTTTGCTGATGAATGACAGGTTGGAGATCGGCCTGTAATTCTGCAGGAATGATTTGTTCAGATGGTTGTTTTTATATCAGTGGTTTGAAAACTGCTGGGGGAAAACGCCTGATGAGAGCCATGAGTTACTATTTGAATCAGACCAGATGAAATGACAGGCAGGACTTTCTGAAGAAAAGCTGTGGGTGTGATATCAAGACAGGAGCTGAATTTGGTTCTAATTTATTCAAAGTTTTTATAGTTGAATATTTGAAATTGTGTCATTTTTTCTGCCTTTGTTATGTTCAGGTGCAGCATTGATACTGGATTTAATGTGGATGTGCAGATTAATCCTCTAAGTTTCTAATTTCCTCTGAAGAAATGTGCAGGCCGTGTTTGATTGCAGGTCAGCTGGTTTGTGAGCCTGTCAACTGTGGCAAATAAAACTCAATCATTCTTCATGTTTCTGTTTGCGGTTTCTGCAAAGAGCGTTTCCCTTGAATGCTTTAGTTCAGTCTTTATAGATTTCATGATAAACGTGAAGTTGAGTTTTACTCCATTTACGGTCGGTTCTACCACAGAGTCGTCTTGCAGATCCGACTGTTGGCACATATGTTGTTCCTACAGACACAACCTTCACTTTAGTGGGAGCAATTAAATCAATGATATCTGAGATGTTAGGGTGGAAGTTATCTAGCAGCTCATCTGCAGGTGGCAGCATGAAGGCGAAGTGGGGAAATATAACTGATTAAAGTTTCTGCTGTGTTTCAGTAGAACAACATTTTATGACTGAAGCTGTTTGGCTTAATGAGTCGACGGTTGTTGTGGTTTCAAAGACATCAGTGAAATAATCAGACAGGGAGACATCAGTTACAGAGACGATGGAAATATTCACACCTTACTGATGACCAGAACCAGAACCAGAACCATAATGTGACCTTGTTTGTGTGTTGCTGGGTTAACAAGCTGAATTAAACCAAAACCATCAAGAATATCAGCTTTTAATCTCCTCTGTCTTCAGGCTCGTCAGCAAGGATGTTAAAATCTCCCACAATTATCTAACAGTCATGATCAAAGCATATAACGGATAAAACCCATTAAAGTCAATAAAGATGTTTTCCACTCATGATGGGATTCTGTATAGAGTTAGCATCAGAGCTCATTTATGGCCTTTTAGCTCAATTCCCAGATATTTAAGAGTTAAAATGACCTAAATCAACCTTCTGACAGTTTTTATGAATCCTGATATATTGTAGCAACCCCTCCTCAGATTTCATGTTTTCTATTGTCACTTAAAAATCACCGATTCAATTAGTTCAGATGAGTCATTATTGAAACCATGTTTCTGCCAGGAACAGAACACCAACATTCTGCTCAGTGATGAAGTCAGTAGCTAATAGTTCAGCAGAACCAGTTCAGTGACTTGGTGGCAGAGAGTTCATGAAGTGAAGCTTTGATTTTAGACGGCTGCGTTCACTATTTCTGTTTCTGGTAGATTGTTTTAGTGATCGGCCCAAATGGGTCCAGTTCTACTGCTGGGGGTCCGACTCATTCTGGAGGAAGACAGATGGAACCCGATCTCAGGCCGCTGAGGCACATGATGATGTTCGGTCTGCTCTCAGAACCAGAACCAGAGCCAGAATTAGAACCAGAACCAGAACCAGAACCAGAGCCAGAACCTGGATCAGAACCAGAACCAGAGCCAGAATCAGAACCAGAATCAGAACCAGAATCAGAACCAGAACCAGAGCCAGAACCAGAACCAGAATCAGAACCAGAATCAGAACCAGAACCGGAACCAGAACCAGAACCGGAATCAGAACCAGACCAGAACCAGAACCAGAACCTGGATCAGAACCTGGATCAGAATCAGAACCAGAACCAGAGCCAGAACTTGGATCAGAACCAGAACCAGAACCGGAATAAGAACCTGGATCAGAACCAGAACCAGAACCGGAACCTGGATCACAACCAGAACCAGAACTAGAACCAGAACCGGAATAAGAACCAGAGCCAGAACCAGAACTGGAACCAGAACCAGAGCCAGAATCAGAACCAGAACCGGAACCAGAACCAGAATCAGAACCAGAATCAGAACCAGAACCAGAATAAAAACCAGAATAAGAACCAGAATCAGAATCAGAACCAGCACCAGAATCAACTGGATTTGACAACTTTTACACAAAAACAATGAATTTGACTTTGGTTGGTCTCAGTAAAGACATAAATATAAATGGATAGAAAAGGTGAATAATAAAAACATTTCAGGTTTTACTACAGAGCATAAATAACATTTAGGTCTGGGCTTTAACTAGGCCATTCCAGCATAAAGATGGTGTGATCAGAACCATCCCTGGTAGCTCTGCCTCTAAGAGAAGATCACATAAACACCATCAACAGGATCCTGTCAGCACATCCTACATCAATCTGTCTCTGCTTGTTGTAACCCAACATGTAAATGTTTCTTCCAGCTCTGTCTGATGAAGTCAGACTGGCAGCAGGAAGGAGTCGCTGTGGTGGCCGATTGGAGAAGAAGGGTCTGGGAGACTGGAAACCAGTGAAATATTGGCACTGGAACTGGACCCTTACATCAGCAGCTGTGGCTTGCAGACAGCTGGACTGTGGATCTGTGGTGTCGATACAAAGAGATCAGAGCAACAATCTACTTATCGTCTGTTCAGGTGATTTCATATCCTGGCCATTTCCTTCCTGTTCTGATTCCAAATGCATTTTAAAAAGATTCTCACTTCCAGCTCAGTCTGGGCTTCTTCCCCTTCACCTGGATTCCCTCTGGTAGATTTTCTACTGGACCAATCAGTGAACAGAAGGAGAAGTTTGAACGATGGCCTTGATTTCCTGTGTTATTTTAGAATCACAGTCTGTCTGTAGTTTCAGCAATGGCAGCAGAGGAAGTTCAGTCCATGTTGGCAACACGTCCAAATACTGAATTAACATGAACAGCCGCCTCATTCGGCTCTTCTCTGTTTTGTGGTGGACAAATTATTGCAGGTAAAATCTGCTGGTTATATTGTCTTCATTCTAAATGCTGGTGAACTCTCACCAAGTGAAGCTGTCTGGGTTAAATGCACAAGGTTGGGAGATGTTTTCCTGCAGCTGCATGAGAACCAGACCGTCTCTCCCTCAGCCTTGGTATAAAACTCATGTTGTCTCTGCTGGGAGAGTTTTCAATCAGAAATGTTTCACTATTGATCGTCTTATATGCTCTCTGTGTTGTGCACAATATGCGAATTGATGGGTATTTTTCCTTTTTAATCTACATAAAAGAACCACAGACAACGTATATGAATTTTATGACAAAGCTTTTGCAAAAGGAGAAATCTCCGATAGCAGCTTCTCCAAGCCGTTCACAGAGTGTTCTGATCTGCTTCAGCGTGAGCCCCTGTTTTATTGTCAAAGAAAACAGTCAAGGGGGCAGTCAAGAAAAACAACAGGTTGTAAAACTTCTAACCCAAACAGCTAGCAACCCGATTCCAGGTGTGATATCTGATCTATGGTCTGAGCCTGGTTCAAATCTCGGTCAAGCTGTTAACAAGACAAAATACGACTACAGACAGGCAGTTAGGAGGTATTCTGGTTGATAAGAATTAAGGTCTGAGAAACACAGAGTTAACTTGTTTCACATGAAGATGAACAGACATTCCTGACCTCCAGGTCAGTTCATACACACATAAGGAAGAGAACACTTTAAACAGAAAATTACAACGATCTATAGACTGAATGTGAACTAAAGTAATAACAAAATGATAATACCGAAAATTCTCTAACACGAATGAACCTGATGGAGTGACTTCATCTAACAGTGCTTGGTAATGGATTATTTCCATATCATGTTTGCAGCCCAGGAAACTTCCAGTAAACTTCTTAGTGTGGATCTGATGCATTGGATGTCATGGACAAACGTTAGAAACTGGGTAAAATTTAAAATGAATCCCAGATACAGTCGGTTTCACTCCACCTTTGATGCTCTGAACTTTTCTCGTTTGGTTTTCTTGACCTTTATTTTTATCAAACCCAGAGATGTTTCCATGTGTGTTTAGAAAAATAAAGTTCTGAAGGATTTTAAACCTTTTTTCTTTCTGCATCCTCAGACTCAGTCAGGCTGGTTCAAGGGACCAACCGGTGCTCAGGCAGACTGGAGGTGAAGACCAACCAGTCGTGGTCCTCAGTGTGTGAAAAAGATTTTGACCTGCAGGATGCAGAGGTGGTCTGCAGGGAGATTGGCTGTGGGTCTCCTTCAGTCCTCCAGGGGGCGCTCTATGGAGAAGCAGAGGCTCCAGTGGGGAGCAGAGAGTTCCTGTGTGAAGGCAGTGAGTCTGCTCTGCTGACCTGCAGCAGCAGGAAGAGTTCAGTTAGAAACAGCTGCTCACCTGGTCAAGCTGTTGGACTCACCTGTTCAGGTAGAGGAGGATCTGCAGACCTGCTGCTGTTCACTGCTTCACTTCCTGCATTAATGAACTCTCTGTCTCTGCTCACATCAAGTCCCAATCAGGTTGGTGGGAGAGACCAGCCGATGTGCTGGGAGACTGGAGATGAAACATAAAGAAGACTGGAGACCAGTGGAAGTTTGGGGTGGTTCCTGGGACAAGAACTCAGCTGCTGCAGTTTGTGCTGAACTGGACTGTGGTTCTGTTGTTTCAGCAAGAGATTCAGAGGAAGCTTCAGAGAGACCAGTTTGGGGGATCAGTTCTGACTGTTTGCAGTCAGGATCTGCATTAAGGAACTGTTTACCTGGAGATGGAACCAGTGGTCAGAGCTTTAAGTTGATCTGCTCAGGTAACTCTGAACTCTCATATTTCTGTGTTTTAAAATGTTTCTTCATCAGGTTCCAGATGTCTGCAGAGAAACCGTCACCTTTAACTAAGAACCTGAAACCTTGAGGAGAGGGAAACTAAAAATGGTTTAGATATTACTAACAGACTAAAGATGTGTCATAAAGGTGCTAGTAACCCTGTATAAACATGCTAGTAACCATGGCAACCAGTCTGATGAGCTCCTGTCTCGTTCTCATGCATGCCATCTTGTTTTCCACCTGGGATTAGATCCAGTTGTCTCTGTGTTTCCTCTGCGTTCCCAGGTCTGCTGGTTGAGCCGCTCATCTTCCTCTCTTCCTCCACTGACGGGGTCTCCACAGCCAGAAAGCAGGGGTCTGAGCTCCTCATTGGCTCAGATTTCAGCATCATGTGCTCCATCAGACCTCAGTATGAAGGCGGCTCCTTCCAGCTCATCTTCAGCTCCTCTAACTACACTCTGAACCACACCCTGCCAGCTGTTAATCACTCCGCCCTCTTCCTGTTCGCCGCTGCTGGCCACGCCCACCAAGGAACCTACCGCTGCGTTTACCACGTCTACGTTTTCTCCCATAACTTCTCCTCTATGAGCCAGCCTCTCAACCTCACTGTCTCAGGTAAACTCATGGAGTCCATCAGGAGAAGTTCTGCTTCAGGTGAACCAGCAGCTGTCTGCCTCAATCATGAGGTCAGAGAGGAGGATTGATGATGTCAATGTTCATGATCAGATCTGCAGGCAGCAGGAAAACAAGGGTCTATATGATTATTGTAAATTTCTAGTTTGACTCGTCTGATGAAAGCTGATCCTGAATCTGTTTCGTTGGGTTTCAGCCTCTCTCACTGCTTTGATCATCAGACTGGTTGTCGTCCTGCTGGGTTTGCTGGGATCAGTCCTGGTCCTCTACTTTAAGGTACTGCATGTATCATGCATGATGTGTTCAGTTGGGGAAGTTCTTGCATTGAAGCTGAACCATCCTCTGTTTCCAGGCCAGGAGGAACCAGAAGTCTGGACCAGAAAACAGCCATCATGATGAAGGATCCAGAGCTGAAGGCAGCTTAGAGGAGGAGACTGCAGTCTGAAGGAACCAGGAGAAAAGGATCTTCATTTCACATCCACAGGAAGGAGCAGAGACATGTTTCAGACTCCTGGAAATCTATCCGTCTGCGTATCTATGATGAAACGTCTCTGTGCTCCTGCAGCAGGAAGGAAGTTCAACATTCAGAAATTTGTATCTGGACTAAACCTACTCAAGTAAAACTTATAAAAGAAGCAAACATTCAACAAAATGTAACAGAAAACCCACTTCATCAAAATCTGCTCTTCATCAACCTTGCAAGGATAGCATATGATAGGATATTTGGGGTCAAAGGTTAGGTGGCCAATTCCATTCAGGCCCTGAACCCAGTTTGTGTCCTCGTCTCATTTTGGGGTTTTGAATTGTGACAAATGTAACACAGTTGATCCTGGCTTGTAATACTGTGACCTGCCTGTAGGTGGTGTATGTCTTCACTGCCATGATAACCCATCCAGTCAGGGGCGCCGCCAGGAATCTTGGGCCCCCTGACAAAAAATTAGATTGGGTCCCCCGGCGCAGATGCTGTTACATTTTTTTGAGTCTATTTGACCCATAAAAAGCGTCACATTTTTAAAGGCTTCATCTGCCTTGCTTTCTTTGGTTCAATACTGATAATTAGCACAATATTTACTGTTCATGAATTTAACATCCAACAGTCCACATCCAGTATGCAAGGAGGTTGCTTAAATTTTTTCTATTAGTTTTAGATAATGAAATGTCTCCCCATGAGCAACAGTCAAAAGCAACGTGCAAAATACACATGAAGCAATCTAGACTTCTCAAAAATCCTATGTAGTTGCATTTTATTCAAGCTGCAGTACATAATTTTAATAAAAATGTTTTCTCCATATTTGTTAAAGTTGTCACCATGTCGTAGCAGTTTGTTATGAGACAGATAATCTGTGAAAAGATCAATCTCCTTCATCTCCTTCCTGAATTACTGGTTAAAGTAATGCACCGTTCCGACCAAAACAACCAATCAGAACCAGTAGGAGGCTCTTAGTGCTGTCAGTTAGCCTCATTCACTCACTGCTAAATGTGCTAATGGGGGAGAAACAACATATCAATACAAGAAACTGTTTATCTGCCATCATTGGTAACTATGCTGTCTAAACTGAGCATTCAGAGTTTGAATCTGCACAGCTCTGTGCTATGCTAGCTGCAGCACGGCACAAATTGAGGGGAGGAAGGATGAGCAGCACCTCATGAGATTGTGATTGACAGCACTAAAACACTCCTGCCACTGACTGGTTGTTTCTAGCACTGGGAGAAAGCAGAGGAAATAGATTTTTCACAGATTACCTCTCATACCATACTGTCACAACATAGTGACAGTTTTAACAAATATGTGAAAAAATATTTATATAAAAGTGACATACTGTCACTTTAATTTCACTCAGGAGAGGACGGGTCACGAGGGACGTGGGTTAGAGCTGCTGCTGCTGACTGACTCATCTGTTAAGTGGTAAAAGGTACAAGGGACAAGTTAAATATGTTGGTAATTTTTTCCTTAGTTCATTAAATGCTAGTGAAAAGGAGGCAAACAGTAGTTTGTAGCTAAGCTAATTACGCTAAATGGTTGATAATCTCACACAGTCTACTCACCTCTCTTGGAGAAGAACTGGGTTACAAATTAACACTCTTGCCTTTTTCTGTCTATGCCTGTCTTTATTTGCTGTGTTTTAAATGTTTTATTTTTTGCTTTTATTGCTCTGGGATAATTTGCTTTATGTTCATAATATTGGCTAAAATTAAAATGACCAAGTCTATTCTGACCAACTGGGTCCAGATTCACTTCAAAAATGTTAAGTTTTTGTTGAGTTTTATTTAGTTACTTGAATAGTAAAGTGAAGATAAAAACAGAAACAGCTGGGTACAAACATTTTTATAGATATTAAAAAGTGTACAGTCAGAACATTAAATCTGCAGTAGTTTGAGTCTGTATGACAGACACTTTATACACAAACTCACTTTTCACCAGAATCTCTTTTTTTTTTACATAACTTCAAGTTTTTAAAATTTTTCTTTGTAACAGATTCATAAAAAAAAATCCATGTTGAAAAAATGAATCAATTTACGTGATCCACATGTTGATAAAGTGTTTTTAGGTGTTTGTGGGAAGGCTGGTGCAGGAATAAGGTTTCCTCCTTTGGTTTGAAATCTGGCGTTGCCATGGTGATGACATGATCCGCTGGATTCTGGGTTTTATGTCTGATGAGCCATCTGAGAGATTTTCTGCAGCATTTCCTCCGACTGCAGCTGCTCCAGAGTCAGCAGAGACAGACCCAGCTGGTCCTCCTGCAAAGACGTTTCATTTGGTCAGAGATTTATAAAGCTTACTTAAAACTAACCAAATGATTTAAAATATACTTTAATTTAATGCATTTGAAACTTTGTTTTTTTTAATATTTGCTTATTATCCACTCCAGTGTTAAAAAGAAAGAAACCACTGTTGTAGTCAACGACTGAGTTTAAAGGATGATTAGACAGAAACACCAACAGTAAGTGGGTAAGTTACTGTGCTGCTGCTACATCTCAAATAATCAGAACATGGTGAAAAAAATTATTTTTCTCATTTATTTCAGAAAGTGAAACATTTAAAGCATTTATTTGTTGTAATTTTGATTATTTTTGGCTCATAGAAAATAAAAACCCCAAATTCAGAGCATTGGGGAATTTTAATTATTAAATAATACCGATAAATATATATAAATATATTTTAAAAGTAAAAAAATTGACTTCTCAAACTCATTATGTCCTTAATTCTTTTTAGAATATTTTTGAGGTTAATCTAAAAATTTCACATTCAACTTTTCTAACTCATAAATTTTGAGATTAATCTGAGAAATTTTCTAAAAAAAAAAAGGAATTTTCTGTGTTTTCCAGCAAATTTTCAACTTTTCAAACGGAAAGTTTCTTGCTTTTTTTCTCTAAAATATATATTTTTTAAGTTCTCAGAATTTCCAAATATTTTCTAGCAAATTTCCAACTTCACAAACTCAAAAATGTTTTATTATTTTTCTATAAATTTCCTGAGTCAAATTTTCAGAGAGAAATGTCATTTCTGATAAATGTGTTTCATTTCCACTCATGAAGCTTGACAATCCTCTTAAGGCCACATTTATCCCTTTTCCTTCCACACTTTTTCCTTCCATTTAACTTTCTGATAACATATTTGGATACAGCACTCTTAATCAGCTTCTTAACTGCATTTATTTATATTTTCAAATTTACTGATATTTATTTATATTTTTGTGGAACAAAAAGTGGAGAAATTAGTAAAAAATAACATTTCAGATCACAATAAATGATAAACAACAAACAATACAATCAATGTTAAGGTGTGACACCATGATTATGTAAAAAACTTTTTCACAATATTGTAATTTTATGGAATGTGCCTGTGGCTGGTGGTTACCTGTCTGAACGGCTGAGCCATCTGACGCAGGAAGTGCTTGGACAGCTGGACGGCTTCGTCCACGGTGAGGTTCAGGCTGCCGTCGTTGATGTGCTCCTGAATCCAACGAGGAAGTTTCCCACGTTTGTCTGATCGAGCGTATCTCTGCGAACAAAAAGCTCAAATTACTCCCAAATCTACTGATCCAAGTTATTATTAATGAGTTTATCTAAAGCGGCCATTTTCTCTTGAATCAAGATGGCCGACCATCGTTCCATAACATGTGGGACTCACTATTTCATAATGTGCTGACACAAAATTTTAACATTATTTTGTGTCTGATGTATTAAATACTGACTGAATAAACAGAAATGACTAAACTTAGACATTTATAAAACATAACAAAAGGGGAACCTATTAAGCTGCTGAATAGAAAAATTAAAGATGAAAAACATAAAATATGTGAAATACTTTATTCCAAGGCACTTTCCGTTTTTGCTCTTCATGTAAAAATTTCAATGTTATTAACTCACAAAAAACCAAACGAGGAGAAGCAGCATTCAGTTTCTATGCACCACAGATGTGGAACAAACTTCCAGAAAACTGTAAAACAGTTGAAACACTGGGTGCCTTTAAATCTCAACTTAAAACCCACCTGTTTAGAGTTGCTTATGGCTAAATTAGGGTTAGAGTCCCTTGAGTAAAACGTGGGTTAGAGTCCCAGTTAAACAACGTTTAACTAAAGTCCTACAGGGTTTAAAGTCCCAGTTGATCCCGTTTCAACTAAAACCTTGAGGTTGGAGTCCTTGTCAAACGGCGTTTTGACTAAAGTCTCAGAGGGTTAGAGCCCCAGATAAGGGCAGGGGTGAGGGTGTCATCCCCCCAGGTTGAAAAGGGGTGCGGGTTTTAATGTTTTTATCTTTTTTAATCTTTTTCTTCTTTAAAATCTTTCTCTTTCTCACTGTTTATTCAATGTCACATGCTGTTTTCTTTAATTCTGTAAAGCACTTTGAAATGCCTTACTGCTGAAATGTGCTATAAAAAAATAAAAAATCTCAAAATCAGCTGTTTGTTGGAGTCATCTCCTCTGCGTCTCTGTCCTCCCTTTGAACCAGATCAATAATCATTAAATCAGAAATTGGTGCTGATCCATCATGCAGCGCGGCTGAAATAACGGCATTAATTATGATAACTTTAATAAGGTTGTCAAGTGTTTTTCTAAACAGAACCACATAAAGAGCTTTTTTTAATTCTTTCATCAACGGTTCAATTGTGAGCAGTGGCGCCCTCTGCTGGACAATGATAAAACTACGACACTAAAAGATTGAACAAACTCCATAAGTTCATCTATCGGAACTAATTTTAATCTAGTAAACCATTAATCGTAAGTTGATTAATTCTTTGCATTCATACCATAAATCTTTTCTTTGTGTGTTTACAGTTTCGCCGCTCACCTTGTCAGCAAAGATCATGAGGCCGTAGTCCGTCTTGCCTCTGATGGCTCTGCCGACGCACTGAGCGGCGTGACGCATGGCGTCGAACGTCAGGAAGTCGTTCTCTCTGATCTGAAACTGATCCCGCAGATACTCCAGCCGAGCCTGACGGACAAAAACAGCCAACAGGGTCAGCAGGAGGAAGCTGTCACTGCCTGTCAGTCTGGGAAGGAAGATTTCCTTTTATACTAATAAAGACATGATGAAATAAATCATTTTTGAAAAATAATGCATGAAACAAGATTGTTAGTTTTGTACTTGATGTTTGAGTCCTAAACAAATATGAGAGAAAAACTTAACATCGTGCAAAACTATTCAGCTGCGTTTTCCTGGTTATAATCTTGGCCTTAATGTTATTCTGAATGTGGTTTGTTTGTTTTATTCTGTGAGACAATAAATTATGTTAATATTATATTCTGAATCTATTCAGTTTATGTGTCAAAAATAAAATTTTGTTTATTTGAAGTTTAGTTTCAATAGTTAAGACTGAACGATTCTCACCTTCAGGATGCGGCTCTGAGTGTAAACATACGGGACTCCAAACATGATAACCGCTCGGCCAAAATGGTGAACTGAACAAACAACAAAAATAAAAGCACAATTATTTGTCCGTTGAATCCCTTTCATCGGACGGATCTGAATTACTTACCGAAGTCTATTCCTTCAGAAACCTTCCCTCGGGCCACAGAGAGCAGGATGGCTCCTCGGCCGTTCTCACACGCCTAACGAGAAACAAAATAAGAAAAATAAATCTCATCTTAGCTGCTTTAAACACTAAAAAACTAAACTCCCAGAATTCCTCTGACCTCCTGGTACTTTTCCAGAGCCATGCTGGTTTCCGCTGCGTCCTGCGTTTCGATGAAGATCAGCTTGTTTTTCTGGATGTTCTCCAGGATCCCCTGCAAACAGAAACCCGGAGCCGTTTCCTTTAGCGGACCCGTCTGGCCGCCTGAAAGCAGCACCGCGTTGCCGACACCGACCTGTTCGTACCAAGACGCCACGATGTTCTCCATGTAGACGTAGCTGGTGAAAAACGCAACGATCCCGTCGGGAACGACCGCCGACATCTCCAGGAGGAGGTTGCCATAGTTACGGATCACAGCTGCAAAATGACCGCGGATCAGATCAGCGAGTTCAGGGGTGTTCAAAGTGCGGCGCGGGGGCCGTTCGCGGCCCTCGAAATGGTTCTGTGTGGACTTTGTTCACAATTCAAGAATAGCACAGATTTATCTCTCCAGACTGTTGATGGTGAAACACTTAAAATGAGTTGGAGTGAAATTTTTACTGATCAAAGAAAAAAGAAAAAGAAAATGATGCTAAACTGGGAACAAAAAGTTTGTTCAAAACAAAAACAATTGAAACTGAAAAAAGGTTTTTCAGGTTATAAAAGTGAAGCAGATAATTTTCAAAACAAATCACACACACAGAATATTTCCAGTTTCCTTGGTCCCTGAATTGAAGCAGAGAGAAAAATCTGAAAGTCATAAAACAAACCTTGACTCTGATCTTCTTTTGAATTTTTTTTTCAGTTTCAAATATTTTTTTTAACATTTCATTTTCCTTAATTCAGCTTAAAAATATTTATTTCTATTTCAAACCTTTTTTTTTCACATTTTTACCCCAATTTCAAATCATTTTTTAGTCTAGTTATGTTTTCAGTTTTAAATCTTTCTTGAGTTTCAAACCTTTAATTTCAGTTTTAAAGAATTTTTTTTCAGTTTCAAATCGTTTTTCTTTTCAGCAAACTTTATGAAACCCAATATAGCTCCATATATGCAGACAATTTAGAATAAACTCAAGCAACATGCAAACTGTCCATCTTTCAATGAACAATTTTTTTCTTTCATATTAATTTTATATCACCCATTTATTAAATTAGGCTAAATAAGAATGTTTTTTAAAAAATACAACCAGAAAAAAGGAACACATCATGATGTCTAGAATACATTTAAAATGATTTACAGGAACTTTCGATCAGGTAAATACGTTTCATTAAGATATCGTCTATGTAGTTTGTTTTTATAGTACTGTTGTTTTTGCATTTCTCAAAGCAAAAGAAGTAATTTTTGTTGCCCACGATTTCTTCTACTTCACAATGAGTCACTTCACAGTTTTGGCACCAGTTCCAAAACTTTGGACGGCTACATGTTAAAAATAAAATAAAACGGAACATATAGAAGCTCACCGAAATCCTCTCTCGTCTCGAACTTTGAGCTCAGAGCTACTTGGTCGTTTCCTCGGCCGACAATCTGTGCAAAAACAAAACATCATCAGGAGATGGAAGACAAAATGGCCACCGAGTGTGAATGAAGTGTTGCAGACCAGAGGACAGAGGCAGGTTCGTGCAAGCGTCATGGTGAAGGACGCCATGGTAACGGGTCGAAAGTCAAGGATGCGGGGGTAGATGTCCAACGGAGAGAGAGTCTGACGGGAGAACGGAGGGAGAAAACAGTTTAATTACTCAGAATACACCTTTAATAAAAAAAAAACAATTCTGCATGTTTATATTTTAAATTGTTAAGTTGAAAAGGATTCATACAGTAACATTCACTCTTTAAATATTTTCAAGATAAACTTTGAGATAAAAACAATACAAATGAACTAATAAAGGACATTTTCAATTCACTAATATGTGATATCATTTAATACAGATATTAATAATGATGTCCTGTGACAGTATTCTATAACAAAATATAACAAACTTTTATGTTTTGAAATGTCACACCTTCCAAGAACAAAGCATTAATTTGCTGTTACCCAGCTCAGTCCCCATAGAATGTGGGGAATGAGCCCAGCACTGTTACCAAGCAACGCTAACCCCGTTACCTAGCAACCCCAGCTAAGCCCAGCACTGTTACCAAGCTACGCTAACACCGTTACCTAGCAACCCCAGCTAAGCCCAGCACTGTTACCAAGCAACGCTAACCCCGTTACCTAGCAACCCCAGCTAAGACCAGCACTGTTACCAAGCAACGCTAACCCCGTTACCTAGCAACCCCAGCTAAGCCCAGCACTGTTACCAAGCTACGCTAACCCCGTTACCTAGCAACCCCAGCTAAGCCCAGCACTGTTACCAAGCAACGCTAACCCCGTTACCTAGCAACCCCAGCTAAGACCAGCACTGTTACTAAGCAACGCTAACCCCGTTACCTAGCAACCCCAGCTAAGCCCAGCACTGTTACCAAGCAACGCTAACCCCGTTACCTAGCAACCCCAGCTAAGACCAGCACTGTTACCAAGCAAAGCTAACCCCGTTACCTAGCAACCCCAGCTAAGCCCAGCACTGTTACCAAGCTACGCTAACCCCGTTACCTAGCAACCCCAGCTAAGCCCAGCACTGTTACCAAGCAACGCTAACCCCGTTACCTAGCAACCCCAGCTAAGACCAGCACTGTTACCAAGCAACGCTAACCCCGTTACCTAGCAACCCCAGCTAAGACCAGGACTGTTACCAAGCAACGCTAACCCCGTTACCTAGCAACCCCAGCTAAGCCCAGCACTGTTACCAAGCAACGCTAACCCCGTTACCAAACAACCCCAGCTAAGCCCAGCACTGTTACCAAGCAACGCTAACCCCGTTACCTAGCAACCCCAGCTAAGCCCAGCACTGTTACCAAGCAACGCTAACCCCGTTACCTAGCAACCCCAGCTAAGCCCAGCACTGTTACCAAGCAATGCTAACCCCGTTACCTAGCAACCCTCGGCAGCTTTGGTAACTATTTGACCAAAAACATGAAACTAACTAAATGTCTGAAAATATCCGGTTCCTGCTGTAAACAACATTTTCCAGATTTAAGCTTTTGATCAAGAATTAGATTTAACTTTATTACAAAACTTTGCAGTTTGAATATCAACCAGTTTGACTGATTTATACAGAAATGAAGCACTTTCAAAACCTAAAAATTCAAGCACCCGTAGGAACCCGGAATGGAATAAACAAGTTTGGGGAGGAAAAAGAGAGACGCACCCCTGAGGTGATGACGACCGACTGGAACCTCTGAAAAACAGGTTTGATGGCGATAGACGGGTCCATGCAGCTGGAAAACAGGGAGAGAACCGGGCCAAAAAGCAGGGATGCTAACAATTAACTTACAATAATCAATCAATGGTTTATTAAATTTAGTTTAATAAACCCTTAATGTTTCCTGTTAATTCTTTCCCACCTGAAGTGCAGCACAGGGTTGGCGATGGTTGGAGTTCTGTCCTCAAAAGGTTCGATGATGATGGTAAAACCTTTACAAGGAGAAATCTCTTAAAACTGAAGCTCTGTGCAGCACGCCTTACTAAAACAAGTTTACTGAAGGAATAAGAGGTTTGGTCAGGAGCCTGTTGGGACCTTGGCTGTAGGTGCTGACAAGAGTCGCAAAGTTGGAGATGAGCGTAACGGCCGAAAAGTCTGCGATGTCTGCGATCTCCAGAGTTCGCAGCAACGACTGCAGCCTCTCCGCGCAGAACCTGCAGCCACACAGTGGAGAAAAAAACTCTAAATATACAAATACATGCCAGTTATCCTGACAGTGTGACGCTTCCTCAGCTAAGCTAGTCGGTTAACATTAGAACCAACCAGAGGTGAATGCTTTGCACTGAAGAGAAGTTTGACTTTGATATATTTACAAGTTACTTCCAGAACCATATTCAAGTAAAAAGGTTTTACTGTTTAATACAATTTAATTTGTAAAATTGATGTAATCGACAAAACGTAAAATTATTTGCAGGTCTGGCTACTCAGAGGAATAAAATATTTTAAAGTGATTAAATATAAATATCCACCTTTCCAAATCTCAATATTTTAGAAAAACTCTGAAATTTTCGAGGTTTTCTACAAAATTTGTGAGATTAATTAAAAAATTTAAGAGTTTTTTTTCTAGACCATTATTGACATTATAAACTCATAAATATTTTTTCCCAAAAATTTCTGAATAATCTCAAAATTTAAGAGTTTTTTTTCTAGACCATTATTGACATTATAAACTCATAAATATTTTTTCCCAAAAATTTCTGAATAATCTCAGAATTTCTGAGTTTTTTTCTAGCAAGTTTTCAACTTTTCAAACTGAATTTTTTGTTTTTTCTAGCAAATTTCTCAGTTTAATCTCAAAATGTCTATTTTTTTTCTAGCAAACCTTCAACTTCTCAAATTCAGAAAATTTCTGACATTAATCTCAACATTTCTGAGAAGTTTGCCAGAAATGGACTTAAACATCTTCAATGGCCCTAATACATCATAATAATTGCATAAACAGAAGAAATAACATTTCTGATGTTTTTTCTAAAAAAAAAAAAACATCATTACTTTAAATTTATCAAGATGAAAAATCAGGATTATCATACGATGTTGATCCTTTAACACATCGGTATCATTCCTATAAGTAAAACTGAAAAGATATTTGACTGTTTTTGTCATGATGCCACACAGGATTGAGTGGAGTTTAAATGTAAATGCACCAGTTGGTGTCAAAATATCCTAAATATCGGCCATAGCAATATCAGCTATCAAAATCAGCCCTAATTTTTATATCAGTGCAATTGAAGCATTTCTATTCAACTCTATATGAGTGATAAGACGAAGCAATGGTTACATTTATTCTTAGCTGTTTAATATTTCTGCAGATCGCTCCGAGTTAGTAAGTTTATTTGTAAACCGTCCTGTGCAGAGAAACGAGGCTGACCTGAGAGGTTTTCTGTCGATGCAGACTTTGTCGAAGATGTCTTTGAGGAACTGCGGGGCGCTCTCCTGGACGACGTGCTGCACCCGCAGCCGGGCCTTCAGGTACTCCAGGAAACGCCGCAGGAAGCCGACAAAGTGTTCTGCCGTACGGATCGAACCGGGAACGGCCTCTACGGAGAGGAAGAGAGGAAAACAAGCAGTTCGCTTTACAAACACAATCTGATCACCGCAAAGCAGAAAACTGGAAACAGAGAAATAATCGGAGTTCCTCAGTTTGTTGGAAAGATTTTCAGGAAGATAAAGACCAGAATTTGAAAATAAGCTGGTCTAATGAATAGGACATCAAGTTTTAATTAATATTTTTTAATGCATTGCAATGTTATTGTTTCTACATGAAAACCATCTTATATGTTAAGTTTATTATTTAAGCATGTATTTGTTTGTCGGTGGGTTTTCATGGTATTTGAACGTTAGATGTTCAGCAGACCACAGTAGAAATGTCCACTGTAAGTTTATATTGACCTTTTAATTTGTAAAACATAACAAAACAGATGAAGACTCAGAACACAAGCATAAAAAATGAGTCTGGAAAAATATAGTAAAAAACTTGTATGAGAGTAAAGTTGTACAGTACGACTTTATTCTTGTATTATTACAACTTATTGCAACTATTCTCATATTGTTAAGGCTTTATTTTTGTATTATAGTGACTATTGTCATTGATTTTATTTCCACATTATTATGACTTTAATTACCATTTTCTGACTTTTTTCTAGTAATATTACGACTTTATTCTCATATTATTTGAACTCCAGTATCGGTAACAGAAACGTTCAGTTTGTGAGGCCTCCATCTTTCCCCATGTCAGGAGGAAGTAGGAGAATTTCCATTTTTGGAGTTTTAGTATGAAAAGTTTCTTAAAATGTGTTTGCATGAAAACAAGCACAGCTGCGAATGTTAGAAGAGCAGCGAGAGAAAAGATAAGGAGCGGTGGAGTGGCGGACCTTGCAGGACCTCGTCAGGTAGCACTGGGTTTGCCAGGTAGATGTCCGTTTCCCTGGCGACGTTGGCTTCCTTCAGCCCCTCCACCAGTCGTCTGTACTCCTCCCTCAGCTTGGCGGCATCCGTCTCCTTTATCCTGCAAAGGAAAAAAACGTTTCCACTTCGGTAACTATTGGACGGCCGGGAGAAGCTACTTAAGCTAAAATAATACCTGAACTACGACCCAGAATCCCAGAGGAGACATTTTCAGATTTTTACATTTACTAGGGTCCAACACTGTCGACCATTTTGTTTACAACAAGCAGCATTCAGCTTCTATGTACCACAAATCTGGAACAAACTTCCAGAAATGTTCCTTTAAATCTAGACTATGGTGGTTGCTTCTGAACCATAATAAATGGAATATTGGTCAACATATTTGATGATTATTGATCATTTTGATGATGACACTTGACAAACTGTGATGTTTGTTACTGGTTTCTCAGATCTGTAAAAAGTTATAACTTTTTATTCTTGTGTTTTTATGATGTAAATAACTTTTAACTGCCTTGTTGCTGAAATGTGCTACACAAAACTTGATTGACTGAACAACAACTTCAAAGCCAAATGTTTTCAGGAGCAAAGAGTAAATACAAACCATATCCAATAAATAAATCAATAAAGTCAAATTAAATTTAAGAAATAAACAAACATAAACAAAAACAAATAAAGATAAGTAATTTAAATATGTCTATATACAAAAAGATTAAATACACACTAAAACAAAGATTTAAAAAAAATTAAATGCAAACTAATAAAACAAATAAATTAATTAAAATATAATAAACATTAAACTAACTTGGAAAAAAAAGTGGGTTTATAGGAAATTTGAGGGATCAGTCTGGTCAGAAAGTGGAATTTACTTTTACATTTTCTATTTGTTCCTCTTATTTTGTTTAAAGATGTGCCAATCCGTCTCCCAGAGACTCCAATCTGCCATATTTCTCTCCATCGGCAGGTCAGGGTTTTTCTAAACATTGAAAACATGAAACTACTGACTTGTGTATCGTGTTTTGCAGCGTGTCCACGTTGTTCTGGCAGCGGTCCAGCGTTCGCCGAGTTATATTCACACTCATGGAGTCGATGCACACGTTGTCTGAGGAGCAAGAAGAAATTCAGACGACTTCATCGTAAACATTTTAATGGTTCAACGTCATCGTCTCCCCACCGATGTTATGGGCCTCATCAAACACCACCACTGACTTCTTGGCCAGCTCCTTGGACACCAGGTCGGCTATCTTTGGGTCCAGCAGGTAGTGGTAGCTGTACACGACGATGTTGGCATGAAGAATCTGGAAACACACAAAACCAGTACAGCTGATGCCTCTCATGCTAACGGTCCAATCAGAAGCGTTTCTGGCACCAACTAGTGGTCAGAAGATGAACTACATCTGGTTCCTGGAAGCTGAGATGAAAACTGAGACGACGGAATCAAAAACTCCAAAATATCTATAATCTGAGGTAAGCTGGTGATGAAATAAAAACATTTACCAGCGCACTTGATGTCTTTTACAACTATATTTCAGAAGAGACGACGTCTGACCACAATTCAAAAAGTTACATGTAATTTTGGGTTTGAAGCTTTTTTGCGACACCCAGCAACTAAGGAATGGAACAGTATTCTCATTGATTGGTGACATGCATCATGTGGGTACAACTTTAGAAACTATTATTAGAGGGATGTATTTTACACAACATAGAATATAATTATTACTTTAGATTCTGAATTAAAAAAACAAAAACATATTTAAATGTATAAAGAAATGCCATGTTTCTTATAGTGAAACAGGGAATAGATTTTGTTGTCATGTTTGAGCCATTTTGGAGCATTTGTTAGCATACCGCGTAGCGAGCCAGATAGTATGGACACCAGCCTTTCCTCCTGCCAAAGTCCTTCAGGTCGTCCAGGTTGTAGATGCCGGCAGGAAGAGGAACCTGTCGTCCAACCGCATCAAATTCCTGCAGCAACGAGCAATTAGGTCAAAGAAACGGAGAGTGAGGAGGTTACAGCTCTGAGGAATCATGGGGGAAAATTTCTCCACACTGCAAAACACAAAACCCTACCAAGTATTTTTGATCCAGTTTCTTGTGCAAATATCTCAGCACACTTGAAAAGTAACTTGCAAGAAACTTTTCAGCAAGAAACAGGAGCTTGTTTTGAGTCAATAATTCCTTAATATTGATGAAAAAGTTCTAGTTCTACTGGTATTTATAACAAGCACAACATAGAAAACTGTCTTGTTATAAATGAAATAATCTGCCAGTTGAACTAGAACTTTTTTTAAATCAATATTAAGGAATTATTGACCTAAAACAAACAGCAATTTCTTGCTGAAATGTTAATTGTAAGTTAGTTTTGTCTTATTTCCAGTATATAAACATATTTGCCTCAGAAACCAGACAAAAATACTTGGTGAAATTTGGTATTTTTGCAGTGTAGGATTTATTTTTAGTTTTTTGGTGGAAATTTACTTTTCACCATTATATATTTTTATTTAATCTACAATGACTCTAATGTTTTCTTTCTGTTCATTAACTGCATCCAAACTGAGAACTCCTACCATTTACCTTCCATAAACGCATCAGAGGTGGATTAGTGAAATTCATTTAGCATCTGATGAATATCAGGGACATTATGTTTGGTGATAATCTTCCAATTCATTCTTTTGGTTAAAAATTATTAAACATACTAAAGAACCTGCAGCTCATCTTTATTTTCTGTGTTTAAGTCTTTAGACTAAAAGGAATCGGTCAACAACCAATAAAACCTGATCAAATAAAACTGATGCGACAGTAAAAATTTAAGTTGCTTCATTACTTTTTTCTAGCTTACTGTAAAAATTTGAATTGAAATCATCTGCTGCAGTGAGTTCAGGCGTCTTCTTACCTCGTAGAAGCGACAGACAGGCAGGTTGGGATTGCTGTGGCGCTGAGCGCGGATGTAGGACGCCGTCAGACTGTGGCACTTCCCGTCTACCTCCTTCCCAAACCGCAGAGAGCTGACCTGCACAGAGAAAAGAAACAATTTTATTATCATTATCAAAACTCAAACGATTAATCGGATGAATCAGTTATTAGAAATAATTGTCAACTAATGTAGTAAGTGATTAGAGTTTGCAACTAGAGTATGCAGACTCTTAAAATGGGCCATTTGCTGACAGAACAACACTGAGTCGTAATTAACCAGTAGAAAAATATAAACATTTTGCATTTAAGATGAAAAAACACCATGTCTGTAAACATGTTCATCAAGTGACAGTTTTAACTTCATCTGGTTCAAATTATGTAAAATATATATAAAAATCTCCTTTTAAGTACCTTTTTCATCCAATTATTATTAATCGTTTAATCAAAAGAATAATCACCAGATCAGCCACAGGGTGTTCATGTTCAGTCCAACAGAAAACTTTCCATGTGTTGATTTAGGATTTTTTAGCTGCAGATTTGTCTTTTGCTACAAATGATCTAACATTTACTAAAGGAATTATATGTTACTGCATTTTAGGCAATAAAATGTTCATTTTTGTATTTAAAAATGTTATTGAATTGTTAGTTTATTTATATCTTTTATTTCTAGTAGCGTATAAAAAAGTCTTAAGAGGGTAAATGAAGATCTGCAGAATGTGGCAATTAATTCAATCCGCTGGAATAATCATTAGTTGGATCCCTAATCATTATTTTTGTAAATATTATTTCTCAGAGGTGTTGGAACGACAGTCCAGCAGTTCGTACCTCTGGGTGGATGCAGAGGTTCTTCCTGGAGGACAGAGACAGAGCCAGGAAGTTGTTCGCTTCTCCCGTTTCTTTGGCATAAAACTCCATCAGCTTCCTGAGTTCTTCCACAACCTCAACACACAGAAGCAGAAAGTTTTAAACCATCTTCCTATAAATCCACCACTTGTTGTTTCTCTGTAGAAGCGATTATTACAGAGGAAAACATGTTATTGACTTACTTTCTCGATTTCAGGAACTGTTCTGGAGCAGTAAATCAACTTGGTCACGTCCAGCGGAAACGCCTGAGAAACACAACAGGCTGTGATGAAGCGATCAGAACCGAGTCGTCAGAAGCTCCAAACGTTGGAGATGAAACTCACCCTCTGGTAGGCGACGATGAGAGACAGCAGAGAGATGGTCTTCCCTGTTCCTGACGGCATCTCCAGGACTCCATGACCCTGAACACACACAGGATCAGTTCACACACTGCAAAAACACAAAATCTTACCACGTAATTCTAATTTCCAGTTCAAATATCTTAGTGCACTTGAAATAAGGCAAAACTAACTTGGAAGTAACTTTTCAGCTAGAAATATCAGCTTGTTTTCAGTCAACAATTCCTCAATATGAATTAAAAAGTTCTAGCTCCTCTGACTGATTATTACATTTTTACCAATATATTTTTCTCCACGTTATAAGTGAAATAATTTACCAATGAAACTAGAATTTTTTCATCAGTATTAAGGAATTACTGACTTTAAACAAATGCACTCCCACATTTCCACGGGAACAAGATTTTTAAAAATGCTTGGTGCAAAAATGCAAAATCTTGCTAAGTCTAGTTCTACTGCAAATATATTGAAATAAGACTAAATTAACTCACAAGTAACTTTTCAAGGAGATATAGGAACTTGTTTTAAATAAATAATTCAAATTTTCACATTATTTTAGTGAAATAATCCACAAAGCACCATTTTTTTGTGTGCAAAGGATCGGACAAAGCAAATACAGATCGAATCATTAACAAGGTTTACAATACTACTTTTATATAAAAAAGTTATAAAGTAATTTCCGATTTAATTAGATTTTCCACAAATACAAAACTACTGAGACAGTTTTAGAGGAGAACTCCAGTAAACAAACTGTGTACAATAAGAAAAACACCGAACAAGATGGATGTTTCATTCTCTTTTTAATCAATACTTGATGTCAATAGTTAATTATTAACAAATTATTCCCTATGGGGTTTTTACAATAGGGAGTGTTTCTTTGTCTGCGTGAGTTTGTTGCACACATTTACGTAAAAAGACCCAAGTTTTATTTTATTTTTCTAATTGAAGAGATTGTGATTGGGGAAAAAAACCTACTTTTGCATCCAAAGTCCTCTTAAGCTCCAGCATGTAAGAGTACTGCTCCGGATAGATGTAATCATAAGGAAAATAGACCAGCAGACCCTCGATGTTCAGCCTGAAATGTCAAAGCCAGAGTTTAAGTTAATTCAATTTAGCTAAAACTTCATACATCCAGACAAAAACTAGCACCCCGCCAACTCGTTTTCTCCTATTTTAATGATTATTCCACTAGAAAATCACTCACTTCATGTTAGCGGACTGTTTAACAAAGATTCTTCTTAGTATCCTGGGTTTAAATGTTCATTTTAAACTAAAACTAAAGAAAAAGAGATGATAAAGCAGAGATTAGCAACGACACAAACTACTGCTGCTGGTGCTGCTTCTTCTTCTTCTTATTCTTATTCTTATTCTTATTCTTCTATGATTATTTACGTTGCTCGCGCTCTACTGCCACCAGAAGGGCGGACTGGAAACTGCATGATAAATCCAAAAACTTCATTATGTCGGGATATTATGTCCATTGCTTTAAATAGTCATCCAAAAAATTACTCAAGTAAGAGTATAAAAGTATTTTGTTAATGAGCAACTGATGATCTCATCAGATACAGGAAAAACTGCAATTTTATGTAAACCTCTTGTACTTTACAGACTATCATAACAAAATTAACACAAATAAATAACATAATGACAAAATAACACATTAATAAACACAAAAAATTCTTGTAATTCAAAGTTTTTCAGTAGAAAATGTATGGAACTAATATTTAGAGTAGGTAATGACAGAAACGACACAGCAGAGAATAACAAAGCTCGTGTCTGAACTGGAGGTCTCACTTCAACATAAACTGTAGGCTTGTGTTTGTGTCTGATGCTTTTTGATTAAAACAAGTTCTTCATTCAGTAACGTTGTCACATTGGGTAGAGTTTAATGTCCTCTTCAGACATCAGCCTTTATACCAAAAATCACAATCAGAAAAACATTTTATTTTGAAAAACTCAAAACAAAACCGACATGTTGGCTAATATATCAGCTGTTGATGCTTTACAGTCTACACAGCTTTACAGTTTTCAAGCCTTGAAACTTGAAAATGAAATATGATCTATGATCACTACAGTTACCGACTAATACAGAAAATAATTGTGAAATGCCTAAATTAAAGTCAGGAATGTTTACTGAATAATAGGTGTAGTAACTCTATTTTACCATTAGGGAGCAGTAAAAACTAAATTTTATAAACTGCAGCTGATTGCGTGGAGTTCTTCAGATTTCTACATATTTACAGATACATTAAAATGCATTAAATATAATAAAACAAATCAATGAATAATATTTAATATTATTATCAATTTAATATTATTATTAAATAATAATATATTATTAAATTATTAATATGATATATTAAAATACTATACATACCCATATATTTTTAATAGATGTTAAAATAATTTAATAAAATATAAAAATATGCATATAAAAATGTATTAAAAAAATACACTAATATTTGATAACAGTAATTATAAACTAATAATTTTAATGAAATATGAAAAATTATATACATCTAAAAACAATGTATTAGAAATAAAATAAAAATAAATATTTTATATTTTAATAACATAAAGTAACTCATGTCAAAAAAGTCCAAAAAATAAATTGTTCATATTTAATATATTACATAAAAAAGAAATGTATAACAGTAGTAAAAATGTCTGTTCTCAGTCACTAATCTCAAAGTGAAGCTGATTTATTATATTGATTTATCACGTGTAGAGTGAAATATTCCAAGTGTTTATTTATTGTAATTTAGATGACTATGGCTTACAGATCATAAAAACATCCATTTTATTATTGTTCTGATATATTTAAATTTTCTGAGATTATTTTCCAAGTTTTTCATTCTCTGTGAGTCATAATCATCAAAATTAGAAGAAATTTCTGCTGAAATTAACTTTTTTATAGAACAATAATTACATAAAAACATTTATCTATATATGTGTGTGAACAACTGTCCAGGAAAGCAGACTTTATTTATAAGAAATATCTTTATTTTAGATTTACAGAGATATTTACAGAATAAAACAACATTTCAATGGTAGGCTACTGTGATGCTGAAGGAAGTTCATGCTGACGGAGATTTTAAACAGGAAATCTGCAAAAAAAGAGCATTTTTCTGACACTTAAAGCTTCCAAACCATCCAAAAATAAAAACGGAAACATCCTGAGTCTCTGATAAAAAAAACAGCAGCTTATCAACAGTAGCTGGTGACTGAAACCTAAAAAAAATAAATCCGAGGAGACATAATTGGACAGAAGATCCAGCGACGTTTCTAATAATAACTGTGCAGCTGTTTGGTTTCCCAGGTCCGTCTGGGAACATTCATCACGTGGTCAGCCATTGAAGGAGCAGAAAGGGGAACAGGAAGTGCTCTGCGCTTCGATGGCGGCTGGTTTGTGTCAGGATTCAGGTTCCGGAGAAGCTTCTAAAGCAGCAACAGTTCTGCATTTCATCAGTGGCGCCCCCCAGAGGCCAGACCAGGCAAGGAAAAATATTAGGGATGGGCAATATGGACTTCGAATTTTATCACAATATTTTGTGAAAATGATAAAAAATAATGACAAAAAACAATTTATTATTACTTGTTTTTTTAGGTAACTCTATGGCTATGAATGCATGGATCAGCATTCATGGCACCACAAACAAATACTGCTTTCAGAAAAACATTTCCAATTGAAATTGGCTCCTTCCAGATGCAACTTTCTTAAACAAGTGTGATTTATACCACACTTTTTTATAATGACATATCTTTTTTTTTAGTATTGTTTTATATGCATGTATTTATTGGGTTTTATGTGTAGGTCTTGATTAAAGCAGATGATCGAATGCCTTTGTCTGACCTGAACATGATTTACTGGGGGGCTAACATTTTTCCAGGCCGGGCCCTGGCCCCTTCTGACCCCCCCTGGGGACGCCACTGCACTCAGGTAATGTCTCCCAGTTTTTCTCAGCATGTCTCAAAGCGTCGAGTCCTCACAGCTCGCAGCGGTCGTCCTCACCCTTATAGCGGTCCATGATGCTCAGCACGTCCTCCAGGATGGACGGGCCCAGGTCCAGGTCCAGGTCCAGCCTGGCCAGGGAGTCGGCCGGCTGGAGGCCCGGCACCGGGCATGGCGAGTCACTGCGCTCGCTGCTCAGATCCTCGTTGCTCAACCCGGCGTCCGAGTCCAGGCTGAGGCCGCGGCGGACATCCGGGGGTCCACACGTCTCCGACACGGAGTCCTCCGACGACGCCTCTGAGAAGGACCCGGATGATGGGACGAGCCTGCGCACGGCGGACGCTTCACAGACTTCCGGCTGAGCGTCGCCCAGCTCCCCTGGTTGCTGGTCCAGGTGGAGCCGCGGCGGCTTGGGCGGGGCCTGCTCGTGGGCGACGCACACCGGCATGGACACGGTGCTCTTCAGCAGCCCGTTGGAGGCCTGCTGGTAGTGGCAGCCGTTGTAGGCGAAGCTGTGGGGCTCCTGCGTGGCGGCCCGGTCCACGCTGTGCGAGCGGGCGTGGCCGTGGGCCGGAAGCATGTCCATCTTCCCCTGGAGGAAACCCACGTCTCCAAACATGTCCCCCTCGCCTTCCGGTCCCACGTGCGCGCTGTGGCGCACGTCTCCCAGCGGGGGGCTGATCATGTCCCCCGACAGGACGTCACGCAGCCGCAGCTTCTTCCCTTTCTTTGGGGTTGTAGTTTTCAGGTAGATTGGTGTCTTTGCTGGCATTTTGTCTTTTTTAAAAAGTGTTTGACTATGAGCAGAAGACTGAAGTATGTATTTTTAATCAAATCAGCTTCCTCTCCTGCACAGAAAAGCCATATCCGGGGTGAAAAACGTGATCTTGTTTGCAGAAACTTCAGGAATGTGGCAACAAAACACTGGAGATCTGCGAGAGGAAACAAAAAAAACTATGAATCAAAAAGAGATGAAGAGGAGAGGAAAAAAAAATCACAGATAAACGAGATGGAGGGAGTTTTATAGGCTTCCCTCCTGAGAAAGAGGAAAACGTGATTCACCCCAAGGTTTGAAAAGGGCAAAACACAAAATTTTACCAAATATTTTAGTCTGTTATTTGTTAAATGCCTTAACAAATATGATAGGATACTAGAAAGAAAACAAAACTAACTTACAAGTAACTTTTCAGGAAGATTATTTACTTAAAACAGGAGGTTAGGTTAGTAAATAATTCCTTAATACTGATGAAAACGTATTTATGCCACAGTTGGATTAACCTGGTTAGTGACCCCATCACACACACATTCTTCAAATCAAACAAAATTGGTGTCAAACGTTTGTGCAGTTACAATTTTTGCTTGTGCTGCTATTTAAAGATATTATCAATTTAGAGACATTATTAAAAAAGTTTCCTGAGGTCATCATTAATATCTGCAAAGCAAAAGCAGCACAAATGAAAAAATGTGCTGCACAAATGTAGTCGAGTTGATCGACACCAACTTTGTCAGATTTGAAGAAGGTGAGGGGTCCGGTTGACCTTTCATGACCTCTGGAAACATTTATTGAAAACTTTAAACTGATAAATGGCAGCAAAAAGTGTCCAGAAGAAACATTTGGGACCAATTATGTTAGATTTGAAGAAGATGAGGGAACTTTACTGAGGTTTAGATTGTTGATTCTTGATAAAAGTTAAATAATCTGCCAGTGGAACTAGGATGAATTTTTTTAATCAATATTAAAGAATTGTTGATTTAAAACAAGCTACTGTTTCCTGCTGAAAAGTTGTTGTAAGCTTTAACTTATTTCAAGTTTACTAAGATATTTCCACTGGAAACTACATCAAAATTATTTGGGTTTCACTTCAAAAACACAAAAACCTGCCAAGTATTTTAGTCTAGTTTCATGTGGAATTAGCTTTGTATGCTTGAATTAAGACAAAACCAGCTAACAAGTAACTTTTGTATTAAATAATTCCTTAATATTGATGAAAATGTTTGAGTTCCACTGGCAGAAACTTTAATTTAAAACAAGACATTTTCCCCATGTTGCAACTAGAACCGTTTCATCAAAATTTAGGAATTATTGACTCAAAACAAACTCTTATATCTTGCCGGAAAGTTACTTGCAAGTTAATAATATTTCAAGTTAGTTTCCTCTTAATTCAAACCTGCTTAGATATTTGCACTAAAAACTAGAATAAAAATAAAAACTACTTGATAAGATTTTGTGAATTTTGTGTTTTTGCAGTCGAACAGCAGGTTCAAAGTTTCTGCTTTCCTTCCCTTATCGCGTCCAGAGGCAGCGGACAGAGCATGTGACGGGTTCACGGCCGGGTCGTCTCCAAGCAGTGTTCAAGAAACAACTGACCTTTTCTGACCCCTGATATCTTAATTATTCATAACTATTTAAATTTAATTATGTAAAAACTAAAACCTCAGTGAATTTTGCAGAAATGTTGCAAAAAAAAAAAAAAAAAAAAATTAAAAAAAGGAGATGAGTTTGCATTTTTCACATTTTGTACATTTCTGTGCAGGAATGAAGCACCGACAGCCGCATGTGATGATATTCTGGGATCCATCACATGACAGCAGCATCTGAAAAACTGCTGCGAATGTTCAGAGCTTCAGAGACGCGGAAAATACTTTAAAAAGTTCATTTTAATTGATTTTCTCTGCAAAAATACAAACTATTACCTGATCAAGTTTCTAGTGCAAATATCTTATTACACTTGAAATAAGACAAAACTAATTTACAAGTAACTTTTCATGTTTTCATGCAGATATAAGAGCTTGTTCCCCAACATTGATTGATTGACACCGATATTGATTTAAAGTACTACCAGCAGATTATTTCACTTACAACATGGGAAAAATACCAGGGATGTCCAAAGTGTGGCACACGGGCCATTAGCGGCCCTCTGGATGATTTTGTTTGGCCCCTCTGCCCACAGAGGGTCTAGTGGAGAACAAAACACCAGACTGAAGACATTTATCATTCAGTTTTTAGTGAAAAAGATAAAAATGATAAATAATGCAAATGGAAATTATTAATTCATCAGGCAGTTAATTGATTTGTTGCTTATTGTGACAGGTTTGGTCTCCCGTGAGACCAAGTCTTGGTTTTACATTAGATACGAAATTATTTTTAGTTAATGATTTTAGCAAACTATTGGACCAAAACATCAATAATAACTAGAAAAAATAGTTAATTATTTACGTAATAATAAGTAAGGTGTGCTCTGCCCACCTCTGGTCCCAAAGTATTTGGTAAAAAGTACTCCGTACATTTTTTTCAACAAAAAATTTATGAAACTTTAACAGAAACCGCAGATGTGTGTCTGTGTCCATTTTGGTTAAAACATGTTTGTTTTTCATACAGAAAGTAGAGAATCCAGAAATTTTACTCTTGTAAGAGTAGAAATACTTCATAATAAAATTATATAGTAAAAATACATTTTTCCAAAACGTTACTGAAGTACATGTAACAGAGTTGGTGTAACCAGTTACTATCCATCTCTGGCCAGCAGCAACCAGAAGGTATAAAAAAGTTGCATCAAGATTTGAGCAACTTTTCAGCGTTGAATGGAACAAGACAGGATTCGTCTGAGCGACTGATCGATGTTGCAAACACGTCTGTTACAAATTCCATAGAAGGAAACCACAACCTGGACCGGTTCATGCCTGTAAAACTGGATTAATCTAATTACTGCAACAAAAAACACAAAAACCGATTTCCACAGACGCCTCTGCAGCGAGCAGCACCGCAGCGTCTGAAACGGCAGCCGAGTCCGATTGAAGTGAAGAACAAAAACAATCAGAGGTCAGGCCTCCTCTCAACACAAAGAGCAATAAACTCCTCGAGTCCGAACCAAATTATGGAACAAATGAATCATGTGGATTCCTAACGACGTTGATGCTGAGCTCATAAACACACCCAGACCTAAATCTGGAACAAGTTTGACCACAACAAGAGAGAAACGAGCCAGTCAGAACCGGTCCAGACGAACCGGTGGAGCAACACTTTCTTCGTAAATTTGGACGTTTTGCTGCAAAGATTTCAGCTTTCCAGCCAAACACACAGAAAATGCAGTTTCATCATGTTTTTGTGAATAAAAAGGATAAAAAAATAAAGCATAACTCAAGAGAAGAATCTTAAATGTAATTTAGAGGAAATTTAATGAACTGGATGCTACACTGCAAAAACACAAAATCCTACCTAGCATTGTGGTTTTGTTCCTAATGCAAACATCTGAGTATATCAGAAATAAGACAAAACTAACATACAGTAAGATATAAAAACTTGTATTAAGTCAATAATTCCTTAATAATGACAAAAAAGTTTTAATCCAGATTATTTCATTTATAACACTACATTTTTTCCATGTTGCAAGTAAAATAATCTGCCAGTGTAGCCATTAGCTCATTATCAATATAAAGGACTTAAAACTTAAAACAAGCCAACATATCTTACTATAAAGTTACATGTATGTTAGTTTTGTCTTATTACTTGGTAGCATTTTGTGTTTTTGCAGTGAACAAAGGAATAAACTGGATTCAAACTCAAACAATCGATGAGACGCTTTCAGATATGATCATTTATCCCATCCAACGTCTGTTTGATTCCTAAAAACTGACATCCTTTGCAACTGGCAGCGACTTTATGACCAAACTCAAATCTTATTTGCTAATTTTCTGTCCTCTATAAAACCCTATAAAACCATTTATTGGTTTTTCAGTCTGTCCTCTCTGCCTACGCCACCATTACTTGTGTTATTTCATTAAAACAGATGTGAGTACGTCCTAAAACACACTTGTACTAAAAATAAAATTAAATAAAAACTTAACTGAGATTAGAAAATTGTGTTTTAAAAGCCTTTAATAAATTCCAAAGATCCTTTAACATAAATAAATTCCTTTTGTTGAATGTATTTTTTACTGGGTTTTTATTTTTCAAGATTTTAAACATTTACCTGCATCTTAACTTTGAGCTTTAACAAAAAGGTCAAACATATGATTTCTGATACACATTTTTTTTTAAATCACAACGTCATCAGTAAAGCTAGTATTTGTGATAGTAGCTCTGTTGGATCAAAAAATACAATATTTCCTGTTTAATCCAGTTTTCACTCGACACTGTTATTTTTTATTTTTAAGCAGTTATGAGACGTGGTGCAGAAACAAACTGCTGCTGCACAAGTTACTCAGCAGGTTGTTGCTAGGCAACCGAAGAGCGCGTGAGTTAGTCGATTCCAAACTAGCCTAGTTAGCTGAGAGGCTAACGTCTTTCCTCTGTGTCTCCCAGAATGCTGTGCGGTTCCAGATCAAAGTTCATTGAATTTGAAATGAAATGAATGAATGAAATTCTATACATTGTATATTGAATATGGTTTCTAATATTTATTGATATTGATTCATGTGTCCATCCTTTCTCTCTGAAACTGTCAGACTATAATACAGTCTCTAGAGTCGCATTTTAAATGTTGAATATACTGTATTTTTAGCAATATACTGAGCATGTATGCGAGTCTTATTTATTCTTGTATGTTTATTATTTATTTATTTATAATTTTTATAGTGTGCTAAGCTGATACAAACAAATTTTCCCTCCTCATGGATCAATGTCTTATCTTATCACAATATATATCGTTATTGATTTATTGTCCAGCTCTACATGATTGTATCATGACTGATTACAAATAAAGAAATAACTTTGAGAATCCAGAAGTTTACAGTACTTTTCTGTTTAGTTTAGAGTAAAATTACGACACCATGACTCCTCATGAAGGAAGGTTAGCTGGCGTCTCTTCGCTTCATGCATCACCTTTCCTGGAAGCAGCAATCTGGGACACACACTGATGATGCAATCAACCACGGAGAGGAGGAGGGGGCAGAGGAGGCTGATCCAACATCTGTTTCTGCTCTCAGGCTCCATTTGTTTCCTGACTGCTTAAACGGCACCACTGAGCCACTCATGAGCTCATCATCATCATCATCATCTGGGACAAACAGCATTGTTGTTGTTCCTCTGCAGGTCGGTGCAAAGCTGCACAGCAGGCGACAGTTGGGCAAAACGTGCTCTGCCTGTCTGGTAATCCGTTTGTTTTTTTACAGTAAAGTAAAGCTGGTTTGATCCATTGTTTGGTTAATATGGTTGTTTTTGCCAAAAGTGGGCTGTTTGATGCGCTTAATTTTCAAAAAACTTCCAAACTTGCGACTGAGAACTTGTATTGACAGAAAAATTAAAAAACGCAGAGGAACGCCTTCATAATGTGAAAGTTATGTTCTAATTTCTGAGACTGGGAAACTGCTTATGCACACTAAATAAACAGTCTGGTTGTAAACATGTCAGCGAGAAATTACATCTTTAGTGGCTGTTCAGCCCTTGCTCTCTGCAAAAACACGTCTTTAATGTTTTTGTCTCGTTTCTAACATCTTCTCACACTTGAAATAAGGCAAAACTGGCTTTTTTTCAGTCAATATTGAAGAAAAAATTCTAGTTCACTTTGAACAAGATTGAACAATAATCTAACATTTGTTAAGGTTATTGAACCTTATTTTTCAGCTTTTTAAGTCAATGATTTCTCTGTATTGATTTTTAAAAAGTATTAGTTTCACTGGCAGATTATTTCACTTATAATAAGATACGTTTCCCATGTTATAGAACTTTTTCATCAATATTAAGGAATTATGTATTTAAAACAAGCTCCTACGTTGCTGAAGCGTTACTAGTTTTTGTTTAATTGAATTGTGCCTAGATATTTACATAGAAAATAGACCAAAAATACTTGGTAAGATTTTGTGTTTTTGCAGTGTATGCCTTTCTATATGGTTTTTAGCAAGAAGTCCATGTTTTATTCTACAAATGGAGTTATACTGTTACATCTGTTAATACCAAGGCTTTTCCATCTATGTAGTCCAATTAATAACAAAATATCACATTTTGGCTTCAGAGCTACATAAAGATGGTTACAAAGTCGGCCTTCCATCACATGAAGAACATTCAGGGATTAAAGGAATAATATCTCAACACAACCTAGAGAAACTCCTCCATACGTTTATCTTTAGTCGCATTGATTACCGTAACAATGTCTTCACAGACAGCGTCAGCCTAAAAAAATCAATCAGATCCAGAACGCTGCTGCTGGCGTTCTGACTAAACCCAGGAAGATGGAGCACATCACACCGATTCTAAAGTTCTTCCACTGGCTTTAAAATACTGCTGTTAGTTTATAAATCACTGAATGGCTCAGCACAAAAGTCCAAGTTACAGTGATAATCACATGACCAACAAACAGAAATCATTATTTTCTCTGAACACTTCAGTAGCGCAGTATAGTCAACAAATCTCCACATAAACACTTTTTTCTCCTCACATGAGTCATGCGACCTACAGCAGGATGTTACTACTGGCAGAAACCACAAAGAAGAAGATGACAGGAAGTAGCTGGAGGATGATGGTGCGGCATGTTTCTTACATGACTTATCACAATTAAAATCAGTTGTGATTTATTTTTCATTTAATAGAAACACACCAATTGCAAACTTGTGTTTTTTCAACATAAGCAGAATACCAGCAGCGTTTCCATTAACTATAGAATTGAGCAGCTTGAATTTGCTTCATGGAAAAACTGCAATTTAGAAAAAACTCTTTTCAATAAAAAGTATTGGCGCTAGGATTACGTGGTTTTTTCGGTGACATCAAAATTGGTTTATTTCTGAAAACTGCAATAGCAAAACTTACTTTGCTTCAGAGGAGCAACATAACCAGATGTTACCACTGACGGAAACAATGAAGAAAACAACGACAGGAAGTAGTTGAAAAATGGTCAGCATCTTTTTGTTTGCAATAATGAGTTATTGCAAACAAATGTATTCACGTGTGATTTTAATTGCATTTCTTATTTAATGGAAATACAGTAATTGTGAAATTATGTTTTTTTTTTTTACATTAGCGGAATATTGTAAGATTTTGCGCACATTTAGGACGGAAACGCAGCTGTTGTCCAACTCGGCCATCCTCCAAAAATGACATCTTCCTTCTCCCTAAAAGTGATGACTCCATGCGCTGCCTACACTTTGAATCAGCTCAGATTGTGATTCACGTCTGCTTTACATGTTGCAAAATCCGCCGGAGGAGCAGCTTTTCAGTTTTCCATCGCCTCGCTTTGTTGCCGTCCCCCTAATTGGGAACAGTTTAACTGGTTCCAGCAGCTGCTGGAGCACATCCAGTTAAAAAAGGCTGTGATCAGAGGAACAAAGTGAAGGTTTAAATAACTTCCTCAGCTCTCATACTGTGTGTGTTATGTAACTGCAGCCGCTGAGATCATCTGCAGGTTCTCCTGAAGTTTCCCCAGCTGACTGATTTCATTCCCCCACCGGGAAAAATCCACGCAGTTTCATTCTTCACTTGATTTCCTCCTTTAGTAAATCACGTTTAGCTCATTTAACCAACTCTGACGCATGTAAAACATTTAAACCCGTTTTATAAATTAGATTATGGTAACCAGCCATAGTCCACTGAACAGCTAGCAGGAGAAATCTTGTAAAATTATGAATAAAATGACCTTTTTCTTGCAAAAACGCATTGAAAAGCGTAAAGCTGAGACTTTTCCTGCCTGATGTCCATGTGGAAGCGCACAAAGGGAGTGTGACACGCAGCCTGCCAGAAGCTTTTATGTCAACAAATAAAACGTAACACAGGTCACTTTTTACTCTTTTTGTTTCCCATATAATAGAGACACAAAAACCCCATTCAGACGCTGAGCAGCGGTGACCAACCTCACATTTTTACGCATTAAAAGACATCCAAAAATACAGAAAATAGTCATTCAAAGTCGATATTTACCTCAAGAATAAATCTGTCTTTTCTCCTGGGAAATCACAGTGTTTTCTTTTTAAAGTCCAACAGTCCACGGACACGAAGGTGAGTTTCCTGCGGGGAATAAACCTCTTACTGACGGGTCGTTATTACTGTCTGAGAAAGTTAAAGTGGATCAACTTCCCAGTTGAAGGAGAGGCGTTAAATCAGGTCAGCCGGTGGGGGACTTCCGGTTTAGGATTTCAAAATAAAATGAGAATCAAAAAGATGCTTTTTGTCAGATTTTTATAGGTAATATTTTTTAAAAGTTTTAAACTATTTAAATCTATCTATCTATCTATCTATCTATCTATCTATCTATCTATCTATCTATCTATCTTTTTTCTGACACTGAATTTCATCCATCCATCCATCCATCCATCCATCCATCCATCCATCCATCCATCCATCCATCCATCCATCCATCCATCCATCCATCCATCCATCTCCCCAGGCAGGGATTTAAACCCTGAACCGTCTTGTTGGTAGGCAACGACTTTCCCATCATGCACCTCGTACATAATACATGTATTATAAAACTGCAACAAACATGGGGGTGGGATTATGTTTTATTTTGAAGGACCACCGCCGTTGTTTCCGGTTTAGGCCTTATCAACATTCACCTACTTGACTATTCAGACCTCAAAATTCTCAAATAACCAATCAAATCCCAAAGTTATCGATAGAAACTAATCAAAACTGATTGGAAGCAATGACTGTCTCTTTATCAAATACGTTTACTTAAATAAAGGTCAAAGGTTGGGAAATTAAAGTTAGTAAAACTGCCAAATGAAACGAGTTTAATCTGTTTTAATAATGAGAGGAAGGTAAATTCTGCTGCTTTGTTTTTATTGTTTCAGACAGAAGTAAAAGTGAACCCGGTCCACTTCCCCCGGGGTAATTATGGAGGCTTTTTACTGCCTGCGTGGAGGTGAGGAGAGCCATGCGCTTTAATTTGATTAGCAGCAGGAGCAAATACACAGAGCCACTGTTCAGGATCCAAACCAGAACCGGAACCGAGCCAGGTCGGACTCGTAGAAAAAACCCTCCAGAAATAACCTCTCAGAGCCAGAAAAGCTTTGAAAGCTGAATTCATTGCGTTGTTTTCTTACAGATTTCCCTAAATGTGGGTCAGTCAAACACAACATTTTCCCCACAGAGCCAGGCAGTCTGCCCATTACTGGGAGTTTTTCTGCTCTTAAATGTGCCCTAAAATCTTTATTTGCTGGCGCAGGCCAAGCTTACCCTACAGGATTGTTGCTGCTGCTGCTGCTGCTGCGTAATTACAGTGAGGTAATGAGGATTTAACAAATGGAGAATGCAGATGCACGCTGTTTGCAGGTCACACTGCAGACGCATCGTGTTTACGGCCCCTGAAGGAGCCTTAGAGCCAAATTAAACCCGGTTCCCTCCGGCAAAGAAAGATGCTTTGGTTGGTGGAATAACCGATTAACTTCTTACAAGGTTGCACCGAAAGCAAAATATGGTCTGCACTGCAAAAACACAAGACCAAGTAATTTTGGTCTAGTTCAGAGTGCAAATATTGTATTACTTGAAATAAGACAAAATTAATTTAGAAGTAACATTTCAACAACAACAGCTTGTTATAAGTCAATAATTTGTTAATATTGATGAAAAAGTTCCAGTGGCTGATTACTTCACTTCTTACATGGTAAAAATGTAAAATGTTTTAAGTGAAATAATCTGCAAGTGGAACTATACGGAGCTAAATCAGAGCCATAAAGTTTTGCTTGAAAGGGGAAAAAAAACTATTGAAACTGAAAAACAGTTTGAAGCTCAAACATTATTTTGAAACTGACAAAAATTGAAACTGAAAAAAAAGTTCTGAAATTGAAAAAACTAAACTGAATTTTTTGTAGTTTCTTGAAACTGAAAGAAATTTAAAGATATTTTTTTTAAATGAAAAAAAAAAGTTTTGTCAGTTGCAGATTTTGAAAAGTTACTTATACGTTAGTTTTGTCTTGTTTCAAGTGTACTTAAATATTTGCACCTGAACTAGACTAAAAGTCATATTTGTGTTTTTGCAGTGCACTGGAGTAATTTGTAGCATGAAAGACCAAAAATCTTGAAGTATTCATTTTAATAAAAAAAAAAAGTCTCAAAACAAAAGAGAAAATCTTAGAATAAACACTTTTGGTATTAAAAAAAACAACATTCCAGCCAAGAGGTGGGGTCACCAGTCAACACAGAGACTAACAACCACACACACACCTAGGGAGAACTTGGAGAAACCAATAAACCTGACATGTTTTTGGACTGTGAGAAGAAGCCAGAGTACCCAGAGAGAACTCACCATGCACAGAGAGAACATGCAGACTCCATGCAGAGAGACCGGGAATCGAACCCAGAACCTTCCTACTGCAAGGCAACAGCTCTACCAACTGCACCACTGTGTTATAAATCACTATAAATTTTGTTCCTTAAATTGGAAAAAAGTTTCTATAAAGTGTTTGATTCTCATTTAATCTGTTGTTTGAGACAAATTTTTATTAAAATGAATACTTCAAGATTTTTGGTCTTTCATGCTACAAATTACTCCAGTACACTGCAAAAACACAAAATCTTACTTTTGGTCTGGTTTCTAGTGGAAACGTCTTAGTACACTTGAAATAAGACAAAACTAACTTACAAGTAACTTTTCATTAATAAATAGAACTTTGTTTTAAGTCAGTAATTCCTTATAATTGGTGAGAAAATGTCCAGTTCCTTTGTCAGATTATTTAATTTGTAACATGGGAAAAATGTCTTATTATAAGTGGAATTTCATCAATATTAATGAATTATTGACTAAAACAAACTTATACATCTCACTGAAAAGTTCTTTGTGAGTTAGTTTTGTTTCATTTCAAGTTTAATATGTTATTTCCACTAGAACTAGACAGAAATAATATTTAATGTTTTGCAGTGTGGGACTTTACAGTTCCCGTTCCTGCAGTATTTGGGGTTTCTGATGTGTCTTCAGCTTAGAAATCACTTCAAACAAAGCTGAATTATCTCTCTTGCTCTCCCTCTCTGCTCAGGGTGGAATGTATAAACCAGATAAGAGCAAAGTTACACAACTCCTCTGACAGATGTGGTTATATCACACAGCAGGAATTACACACAGAAATGACCTCAGTTAATCAAATCAAGATGAGGTGGGTCCATATGAAGAGCACAAACAAAGTCCTGCAGAAGGCCTCCAGCTCCCCCTGCTCTGGAGGAACCCCATGCCAAGACCCCTGGAGGGGAAACAGAGTGCAGCGCTGCAAAAACAAACTCTGACCGAATATTCTTGTCTGGATTCCAATGCAAATATCTGAAGCTAACGTACAAGCAGCTTTTCAGCAAAGAAGAGCTTGTTTTAAGTCAATAATTCCTTAATATTGATGGAAAAGTTCAAGTTCCACTGGCAGATTATTCCACTTATAGCCGTTACCTAGCAACCCCAGCCAAGCCCAGTGCGTTACCTAGCAACCCAGTTCTAGTTCCAGGGACAAATGAGAACATGGCAACACCGTGTTGTTATAAGTGGAACTAGAACTTGATCATCAATATTGAGGAATTATTGACTTAAAATAAGTTTATATTTCTTGCTGAAAAGTTTTTGTAAGTTACTTTTGTCAAGGATATTAAGATATTTGCACTGGAAACTAGACAAACATACTTGGCAAGATTTTGTGTTTTTGCAGTGAACCGCACATATTTTTGGTCCAGTTTCTAGTGCAAATATCTTAGTACACTGGAAATATTGATGGGAAAAGTTTTAGTTCCAGTGGCAGGTTATTTTACTAATAAAATTGAAAAAATGTCTTGTTGTAAGTGAATTAATCAACCAGTGGAGCTAGAACTTTTTAAACTCAATATGAAAACATTTACTTTAAAAAGCCCCTATATTTTACTGAAAAGTTATTTATAAGTTAGTTCTATGTTAATTCAAACGTACTAAGATATTTGCAATAGAAAGTAGACCAGGTATACTTGGTAAAATTATGTTTTGCAGTGAATGTTTGGGTCTGATTGTGATTAAACTGCAAAACTCTCTGGAAGTGACTCATCAGGTGTTTTGGACAATAATAACAATAATGGAAAACATTTAAAACAGCAACATTGTTTTATCTTCACAACAAACTTCTAATTTTGTTTCAGTTGTCCGTCTAAAAACTGCTGATCAAAGAAGAGAAATGGGATTTAATTTTTCCTGCTGCTTGGAAAACATGTCAGCACATGAGTCAATCCCTCTGCTGACGTTTTCATGTTGTTGTGAAACAGGCCCATTCAGCGCAGGTGGAGCAAATCTGTCACCATGAAACTGAGAATTTCACAATTAAAGATTATGAGACTGGGGAGAAAAAATATCCCACACTTGAATCAGATTCAGTCTGTTTTACTGTAAGTTTACATGTCTGCCACTGACACATGCAGGATAACAGCTGAAACCTTCAGAAGGGTGATGTCACACCTAAATAATTCATTTTGCTGCAGGTATTTATCATAGTTTGGTTCTGATTCACGTCTTCAAATCAAGAGGGAAAAATGATACACTTACTGTATTTGTTATTTCTGGGAATACTTTCCTGCGTTATGCCTCATTATGCCTCGAGTTCCACCTTTATATACATTTAAACACCAATTTTCTGCATTTCTTCCAACCATAAAACTACACAAATTGAAATTACAAAATAATTAACTGAAAGCTGCAGTGTGTAACTATAAAATATTTATACGTTTGTTGAAGCTGTCATCATGTCATGACAGTTCGCTGAGGCAGATAATCTATGAAAAAATCGAGCTCCTCTATCTTTTCCCACTGCTACCAGGAAACAACCAATCAGAGCCAGGAGGCGGGCCTTACCACTGCCAATCACTGCTCCATTTACCATAGCCTATCATGAATGCTAAGGCTGCTAAGGCTAGTGAGCATGGCCACTGATGACAACAGATAAACAGTTTTCCTGCAATGGTAAGTTGTTTCGTTTCCATTAACACATTGATTGACATCGCTAAGCCCCGCCTCCTGGCTCTGATTGGTTGTTTTTGGTGGTTTTCTTCAGACAGTAATAGTAGCTCAGGGAGGAGGAGGAGATCGATCTTTTCACAGATTATCTGCTTTATACTTTATACTTTATTAAAACTGTCACCACATGGTGACAGTTTTAATAAATATATAAAAAAACATATTTTTGATAAAAGTTATATGCTGTAGCTTTAATGGAAACATCAATTTTGATAAATTGTGAAAAAACTTAGACGTTTTGAGATTAATCTCAGAAATTTTGTAGAAAATCTTGAAAATTTCTGAGTTTCAAGAAATTTCCAACAGTTTCAAGTTGTGAAGCTCAAAAATTTTCAATTTTTGTTCTAGAAAATTTCTGGCATAATTCTCAAAATTTCTGTGTTTTTTCAAAAAATTTTCAACTATTCAAACTCAGAAATGTCTAATTTTTTTCCTATAAAATTTATGACTGAAATTTGTTCCTCTTTTTGTTTTGTTTTTTAAATTTCCAATTGCCCTAACACTCTGCCTGGTCAACCACATTGAACGATATTATTACCTTTGGAAAGTCCCTACCTATTTCTCTTTCTATTTAAATTGTCATTTTAATAAAATCCTTGAAACTCTGTTGGCCTCTGCACGCTGACTTATATCCTCACTGTGGTTCTGACATGTTTTCTTTCCATTTCCGAGTAGAGAAAGCCATGAATGACTCACAGAGGAGACACAGAGTGACCTCACGGACAGGAATTCTGGGAATTTCTTCGTAAATGAGGCTCCATGTGTTTCCACTCAGTTTTCTGGGATTGGAGCAAAACCGCTGAGGTTCGGGGGTGATGGAGGAGGAACAGAAAACCCTCGGAAAGGCTAGGAAGGAAAACGCTAAAAGAATCTTTAATTCCTCTTAATAAGAATACAGTAGTTAGTATTTTTGAAATATTTAGAGTTTCGATGAAAGCTAGGCTGCATCATGCAAAAAAAAGAAAAAAGAGCTGATTTGTAACCAGGTAAAAATGTTGGAATCCGTAACTATGGCAACAAGATGTTTTGTTTTTATGACAGGGAGCAGCTGATTAGCGTCTCAAGAGCTCAGATGACGCCTGAACCTTGACTCCAAATGTCAGAAGAGTTGAAGAGGAGGCTTCATGGATGCAGAGCAGCGAGAAAGCCACAAAAACAAAAAAGTATTTTTGTCTTGTTTTGAGATCAAATATCTTATTACACATGAAATAAGTCCAAATTTAATTAGCAAATTTTCAGCAACATATAGGAGCTTATTTTCGGTCAATAATTCCATGATATTGATGAAAATGTATTAATTCCACTGGTAAATATTCCATAGTCAACAGGCACTGAACCATTGCCTAGCAACACCAGCTAAACGAAGCCCGTCTCCTAGCAACCAAATTCTAGTTCCACTGGCAGATTATTTCACTGATAATGGGAAAAATGTCTTGTATGTGAAATAATACAAAAGTGGAACTTTTCATAAAAATCAATATTTAAGAAGTATTTACTTAAAACAAGCTCCTTCATTTGGCTGAAAAGTTACTTGTATGTTATTTTTGTCTTATTTCAAGTAAAGCAAAGGAGACGGATTAGGAGAACTTTTAACAACTGATAATAACTTCTTGAAACAACCTACATATTCTCTTTTTGCTCTTATAATTGAGCAGTTTTTTTGGTGGGATGTCACGTTTTAATGTATCTATGAAGAATGATGAGGGAATAAAAGTAAAACGATGGTTAAATAACTTGAAAATGACAAATTTGCTTCATCATAACAAACTCTGCCCATCCGTTTCTCCTCATTCTGGGATCAACCCATTCGGATCCTTCTCGCCGGCCTCCTTCCTTTTCCCACTGTCCTCTCCTCCCCTCTGCCTCCCTTGTAAGGCTCAGAGGTCGTCGCAGAGGTCAAAGCCGTCGCCCGCCTGGAACCAGCGAACAGAAATAGACAGCAGCAGAGAAAGAGAGGAAGGGACGGGGCCGGATGGCGGCGTTTCTACGTAGCACTGACTGTGAATGAAGCAAGGACAGAATACGTGTCGTAATTTATTTTTCTTGAACCCTGAGAGTGAGGACATTGTGTACAGTCGTCTCAAAACAATATATTTAAAGTGAAACTGGAGTTTTGAGGGTGGGATTGCTATCAGTGGATGGAAACATTTAGCTAACAGTTAAATAAAAGGCATAAAAATATTTTTATTTAGAAATTACAGTGGAAAAGCAATAAACTATAAATCCTTTTTGGCATACTTGTTTTATATACTTTTTTAAAATTAAAAATGTGTAAAAACAACAAATTAGTCAAAATCCAATATGGCTGCTGTTGCAATGAACTTTTTTTTCTTTTTCACACCTCTGTTTCTTTGTACAAAATAAAATACAGTACTGTGCAACACTTATGATGTCTTAATATGTTTATTTTCTGATTGATGCATAACAAGCCATTGGAATAATCTGGAGATGATGCAATCAGAGGTTTGCTTTCCAGCTTTAATTCATTTAACCACATAAACATCAGACCAACCAACATTTCTGGTGTAGCGTATTAGCTTTACCTTTTGCTAAATACGGCATTGTTTTAACATTTAGCATTAACTTTTGCTAAATATCTTTTTGACACGTAGCTTTAGCATTAGCTTTTGCTCATTGCTGTATTGGAATAACGCTTTAAGGTTGACTTTTACTAAATACCGTGCTGGTATAGTGATTTAGCATTAGCATTTGTTACATATCGAGTTGCTATAGCACTTTAGCATTAGTTTTTGCTAAATATCATGCTAGTGTGGTGATGTAGCTTTAGAACAACTAAATATTTAAGGTTGCTTTGGGTTTGTACAACTAATTTTTAGTTTGAGGTGCCCAAACTAAAACTACAGCCTATTTCAGATCCTATACTTTTTTAAGTTAAAGTTTTTGTATGACTAGTGGCCTTTCTTTACTGAAATAGACAGGACATACTTAGATTTTTCTTTTTTTCTTTGTATGTGTGTTTGTTTCTTTTCTTCACACATTGAATTTTTATTGTAATTTCAACAGTCCATTCTGTGCTCTCCAAAGTTATTTAATTGCAGATGTGATTATTTAGCCTCAAAACTGGTTGGTTGGGATCTGGCATAGCAAATTTCACTCAAAGATTCAAGAATATTGCAGCAACAAAAATGAATTCACTATCCAATAATCTATTATTGACTTTTGTTCTTTTAGTAGACACTTGAAAAAAAAAAAATCCATTTCTGCTTTGAACATAACTCACTGTTTTGGATTCAGAGAGACGATATTGTTGTTGCTCCATCTCTGTGGTTCCTTGTTATGTAAAGACGACTCAAACATCACTTTATACCCTGCATATAACTCACAGTGTGGAAAAAGTACTAAATCCTCCCCTTCGGAACCGGGGACCGTATCGGTGTTCTCATCTGACTCACTGCAGGAAAGAAAATAGGTGTATTTTTAAAAATGTCAGCCGCTTCCTTTCTCACACTGCTTGAGAGTTGAAGCCAATTACCTTCATGGTAATTTAGGGATTACGGGATATGAGGAGCGTAGTTCAGTTTATTGTGCAAACATGTTTACATGTAAGTTACTGACAGAAAAGACCTGGGAACGTTAGCGGATCAAATACAAGACAAATAAACATCCATCTCATGCCCTGTTGGTTCTGGAAAGCTTCCAGATGGATTTAGGTATATATATGTGTGTGTGTGTGTGTGTGTGTGTGTGTGTGTGTGTGTGTGTGTTATACCCAATAGGACAGAGGTTGTCAGGTTTGATTACCAGGAGAAAACAGGACAGGACGACTTTTCTGTGCTGGTGTCTGTTTCCATTCTGAAGGAAGAACCCAGGAGATTTGGGTCCAAAATCCGGTGGCATTGTTTACTGCAGCGCTGCAGAGTGTGTTTGTGTGTCTTTCTGTTGAAGTGAACATAAGTGTGGGAGGAGGCCAACCCCGTCCCGGTTTAAATTTAACCGAGGCTGGATGGGCCTCTCAGCGGCGGGAAGTTAGCTTGTTGATGTTGGAGTCTCTGGGAATGAAGAAGGACGCCATTCGTCATTTAAAACAAACGCTCCGTTCGGAGGGAAGCAGTTTAATGTTTCTTGGTCCTCGTTTGCTGATAAACCTGTTTACTGGGAGCTGATATTTAGGACTCATAGTGAATAAATGTAAATTTTGCTGGGAAGTACTTAAGGCTCAGTATTATGTAAAATCGACATTTTAGAGCTTTTCATCTTGTTATAATGTTATTCTCTAATCAAAAACTAACCTGGAGTGTTGCCTTGATTCTTAAATGCATGTTTGAGAAATCCTTCAATCTCCATGGCAACCATTCAGCTGTGCAAAATGCCCGGGTGGACCTAGCCCCGCCTTCAAGACAAAGCTCCTCCTTGGAGCTGCAGTTTCCAAGCTTCTGCCCCACAGAGCAGCCCTGCCCCACTCAGCTCCTTCAGACTAGTCAGCAGCAATTAGCAAACACCTGGTGGAACCACTGAGCTCATTATAGGAGTTACCTCTCAGTCAAACGCTCAGAAGTAGCTCCTATACTGCTATACCAACGCTATTGTGTTGGTATAGCTCCTTAGGATTAGCTTTTGCTAACTGTTTTGTTGGTAGAGCACATATAGCGTTTTCTTTGGTTAAATATTGTATTAGTACAGTCCTTTAGCATTAATGTTGACAAAATATTTATAGACTATATGCTTCATATTTAGTTTTTTTTTTAAAGGAAATCTATCATAGAAAATTCACTTTCTACACATTGTTGCACTTTCATGCATCTCTTACAACCCAAGCACTTAAGAAAACCAACTTGTTGTTTTTGTTGCAATAATTTTTTGTGTCTGGAAAATGAGCAGTTTCAAAAACCTCCCAAATTTTGAGTCACGTTAGACAGGCGCTGCACCGTTACCTAGCAACCTCAAGGAAAGCCCAACCTGTTACCTAGCAACCCCAGACGTAATGTGTCAAAATGTACTGAGCGTGTTTTGTAAAGTCCATAGACCATTCATAACCTGTTATACATAACAGGTCACCTTTAAGGTTCACAGTTCAAGATAAAACAAATGTAAATGTCAAATTCTGCAAGAAACATCCCTCTGCTTATCCTCAGAGGTTTTTGGTGGAATATCAAAACTTAAATAAACAAAACAGATACACACAAGCATCAGATTCATACAAAATGCTACAATGCTCGTCTGCAGAACCAGATAAACAGGACAACTACTTCACAGCAGAAAGAGAGCGACTGTTTTCCCCCTGACAGGAAAAGTACCGCCTCCATCGGTTTACAAATGATCCATCAAGGACAAGGAATGGGACCAATATGGAGGCGGGGGGTGGAAGAGGAAAACTGGAGGAGATATGGAAAGAATGTGCTTTTATGACTGTAAGGTAGCGATCGAGTAATGTGGAAAAAAACCTCAGTTTCCAAACTGATGTTAAGATAATTAGATCAATAACGTTAATGGCATTCTGTTGTGGAAATTTTATGAATTATTCCTTTAAAAACTTAAAACCTGTTGATGCATTTTTCAAGCCATTTCTGTTTGATGCTTTGCTTTTTGAGAACTTTTAGCCTGTTTCCTGTTGTCAGACAGATCCTATTTAAACAATTAGTCGATGCTAGTTGTCGGTTAAGGGTTTTAAAATAGGTTTTAAAATGAGTTTGGGTACCGTTCTTTTACTTCTAAATAAAACTAAACACTGCATTTCAAATTTACTCTGGTTTTCTTTTTCTGATTTGAACAAAAGAATAATAATGACACGAGCATATCCTCACATGTGAGACTGCCACTTCACCAATCAAAGCAAAGTCCTGCAGTGAGCAGGGCGGAGCCACTGAGAGTGAGGGCCGAGCAGCTTTTCTGATTCACTACAATAAATTTACCCTTATAGCTCATTTAAGGTCATGCCACAGCATCTTACTTAGATTTAAGTTCAGACTTTGACTAGGACACACTAAAGGTTCATTTTGTTTTGAAGACAAGTAGTTAGAAAGCACTAATTGATCTGTTATACTTCACATTTGCCAAGTAAAGCTAAATATGATGTTAAAGATGACACAAATTAAGAACAGTTTGTGAAAGAGTTGGCTCAGTGGGAAGAACCAAAACATCAAATCAGAAGAGGAAAAGAAGTGGCTGAATTAAGCAATTAAGCAAAGAATTGATAGCTGTGGTGCATTATGGCCACTTTATATATATTTAAAAATTATGAGTACATTTCTGCCAAAAAACAGAAATTTTTTGATTAATCTCAGAAATTCTGGAGAAAATTTTTCTAGAAAATTTTAGCTTTTGAGAAGTTGAAAATGTACAAAAAACTTGAAATGTTTAAGAAAAGTCTGAAGGAAAAACAAGGACATTTTTAATTTTGAACTTTTAAATATTTGCTAGAAAAAACTTTTCAGATAATTCTCAGAAATGTTCTAAAAAACAAAAAAATTCTCACTTTTAAAAGATTTGCAAGAAAATATAAAACCTTTTCACATAAATCACAGAAGTTTCTGACCATTTAAATTCAGAAAATGTCTAAAAGTAAAAAAAAACAAACTTGCAAATTTTTGTCTTTTCAAACTGGGAAATTTCAATTTTTTTACTTCCATTATTTTTGGCAGAAATGTACTCCTCCATTTTTCTTTTTCTATCTACAATGGCCCTAATACGTGACCGTAAATATAAGTGACTCATTTCAGGTTACAATACTGGAAATTTTGGATTACTGCAGGTCGTCTTTGTGTTGGGGCTTCAGGTGGATTGTATTGGTTGTGACTTGTTTTTTTTCTCCTTCGTTCCTGATTGGCTGCTGAGCTCTGGCTGGTCATGACTGAGAATCACCTGCAAGTGAACATAAGGTTGAGTCAGACCAAGACACAATGCTGGAATGTCCCAGATCCTCTGGGTATTTCAGATTCTAACCTCTAAAATTTCCTATTTTCCTCAAGTAATTTACCTAGAATCTTTTGTGCCCATCTTTGCACCTAATGAGGAAAAACCTGGAGTCAGTAAAGCTTCAGTTATTACAGCGAGAAACTAGAAATCAGGCTGAAATCTGGGTGTAGTGATGGACTCAGACCTGAACCTTCAGAGCCACATAAAGACAGTTACAAAGTCGGCCTTCTTTCACCTGAAGAGCATTTCCAGTGTTGACGGACTGACTTCCCAGCCAGATCTAGAGAAACTCATCCATGTGTTTATCTTTAGTCACATTGATTATTGCAACAGTCTCTTCACAAGTCTGTCTGAAAAAATCATTCAGATCCAGAACCCTGCCACTGGCGTTCTGACTAAAACCAGGAAGATGGAGCACATCACCCCGGTTCTAAAGTCCTTACACTGGAGAATGGACTTTAGAAGGGGCGTATTGTTTATTATTATGGGTTTCAGCTGATTCTAAAAACTACACAGCTGGTTTTTCGCAATAATTTAATGTTTTGGAATCTGGAAAATGAGACATTTCCAGAACTTCCAGAACGTAAGGTCACAAATCAGGAGGCCCTTCCACTGGGGTTGCTAGGTAACCCAAGTTGAGCTCTTGCACGTTAGGTCTTACTGCTTACTGCTGTATGTGCTGTGCAATGGCTGCTGGAAAAAACAAGTGTTTTGTTGTTGACTTACCATCCAGAAACTATTTGCTTGCTGCATTCTTCTTAGTTGTGCTGGAGGTTCCACTTCTGCTTTTCAAAGATGTACGGTTGTTATTGCACATCTGTTTGCGGCCATTTTCAGGTGTGAGCGTAAATGTTGAGATAGGAGGGCGTGGCCTGCAGCAGCTTATTTGGTTTCAAAGTGACAGAAGGTCCCCGAAAAATGTAATGAACATGTTTCATAGCCCATAGATCCTAACCTGTTCAGGTCACCTTTAAAAGTGGTTCTGTTAGTGTATAAATCACTGAATGGTAAGTTCATTCAAGTGAAAGAATCAGATAAATGTGAGATTCTAAAATGGTGAAACTATCAGAAACAGTTGGTGAAAGTGGGAACAGCATTGATTTAATCATTGTAAACTCCAGGCTTTGTTATAAACTCATGAATCTCATGACGTCAGCCGTATATTCACTGAGACACAGATACAGAACCCTCTGTTGCAGATCGCATACACCACAAGCATGTGGCCACCACAGAAAGGGCTCCTGTCACATGTGGAGCAGATACATACCAGCACACTGATGTCAGTTTGTTCGTCTATTCATCAGAAACACTGCAGCTGAAGGCCACAGCGGAGCACAGGAGAGCCTTTTCTTCTTCAAAATCATTTGTTTTCTGGATCTTCTGGCGTCAGGAGGAGGCGATGAGTGAACCGGCCACACATGAACCACAAAACGCAGCCTGGTGTAAACCTGCTCTGCTGTTCTTATTATAATGATTTTAATGTTGACAAAAATATCAAAATAATACAACAGAAATTCTCAACATTCTTGAGATTTTCTATTTATCTCTCATTCTCTGTTCAGTTCTTGTGTCTGATTGTGTGTAAAATTGTGAAAAATGTGAGGAAATTGCTTAAAGATCTTATTTAAAGGGGCAGTGTCATGTAAAATCTTTTTAAGCTTTACATCATGTTATGCTATTCCATCCTGGAGTGTTTCCTTCATTCTTTAATATTCATAACAAACATTCAGCTGTTAAAAATGGCTGGGTGGACCTAGCTCCGCCTTCAAGACAAAGCTCCTCCCCCACTCAGCTCCTTCAGACTAGTCAGCAGCAATTAGCAAACACCTGGTGGATCTGCTGAGCTCATTATAGGAGCTACTTCTCAGTGAAACGCTGGAAAAAACGTTGTTAAAGGGTTAAAAGAGGAGCCAAGTTGTGATGACTTCCTGAAGGTGGAGCTTCAGAAAGAGCAGGAGTTTTTAAAGAGAAAGAGGTCAATTTCAAATCATACTTAATATAGCTTTATTATAATAACGGAAGCTAACATAGTTACTTGATTATGCTAAAAAATGGCACCGTGTGTGAGGATTTGGTTTTCTCTGTGTTAATTAGTTCCTGTGTTGTCTTGTCTTCCCCTTGATTGATTCCAGCTGTCTCCTGTATTTAACCTCACCTGTGTCCCCTGCTCCCGGTCGGATCCTAGTCTGTGTCGTGTCTTACCTCCTGTCTTAGTTGCCATTTGTTTGAGTAACTCCCAGTGCTACCAGTGTCTGTGGTTCCTTGTCTTATCGCTCACCTGTGCTGCCTGGATTTCTGTACTCATATCTGAAAACTAGTTCAAAAGGTTGGCTATCCCTGTTGTGCCACATTTTTTCCTTCCACTAAACTTGGGTATATTTACTATTTCAACTGTTAGCTCAGTTAGCAATGACCTTTTCTTGGTCATCCTACCAGAACATTTCTGAATTAAGAAAATAATCAGCTCCATGTGAGCGAACCTCACCAGTGTCTTCAATCATTTCAGTCCTGTGAGTGTGGGAACATTTTCTCACATTTATTAAGCTGAAATCCCCACAATAACAAATCCAGCAGAAACAAACAAGCAGGGAGAGACACAACACACACTGAGAGTCTGAAGGTTGAGCCGAGGCATCAACATCTCTGTTCACACACCCGGCAGAGAGCTGCAGCACGTCGCTCCTCCAATCCCTGCTGCAGTCATCCTCTAAGAGGATCACTGCTAAATATACACCAAGCTCAGGTGAATCCACACCTTAAAGGCAGATTATAGAGGATGGTGGGAAACCACCATCTGTAACTATACGATACAAATGGCCAGATTTGTTTTATTTGCAGAAGTTTCAAATTTTAAACACTTAAAGTAGAAACCAGTAATAAAACGTAGATCTTAGTTTTCATTTTGTCAAATTTACAGCAAAACCCCAAAATCCTACCGCCTATTTCTTGTTGAATTTATTGTGCAAATGTCTAACTTTCCAGTAACTTTTATCAAGAAGCTTGTTTTAGCTCAATAATTTCTTAATACTGATGAAAAATTTGGCAGATTATTTCCAAGACATTTTCCCCGTGTTACAAGTGAAATAATCAACCAGAAGTACGAGAAATTTATCATCAATATTATGGAATTATTGACCTAAAGCTAGCAATCCCAGAGAAGCCCAGACCGTTACCTAGCAACCCCAGAGAAGCCCAGACCGTTACCTAGCAACCCCAGTGAAGCCCAGACCGTTACCTAGCAACCCAAGCGGAACTCCAGCACTTTTGGTAAGCTGGTTTTACTGCTGTACACTGCAAAAACACAAAATCTTACCAAGTACTTTTGGTCTAGTTTCTATTATAAATATTGCATTGCTCTTGAAATAAATTTTAAGTAAACCCTTGTTTTAAGTAAATAATGTATGAGTTCCACTGGCAGATCATTTCACTAAAACAATATAGTTTCCATATGTTACAAGTGAAATAATCTGACAGTGAGACTAATACTTTTTCATCAATATTAAAGAATTATTGACTTAAATCCAGCTCCTGTATCTTGCTGAAAACTTACTTTATAAGTTTGTTTTGTCTTGTTTCAAATGTGCTGAGACTTTTGCACTAGAAACTAAACAGGAATAGCTGGTAAGATTTAGAGTTTCTGCAGAGAATAGGTGCCAAACATCAGATTTGTGGCCAGGCGTGTTTGTGTGCGTGATAGGAAGCCTTTGAGGTAGGATGAATGCTGTGCCTTCCTGGAGCCGGAGCTGCAGGATGGGAGGGGAGCAGGAAGCGGGTCGTCAGAGGGATCGCGCCGAACCGGGGAAACGAGCTACTGATCCGAATCCACAAGACAAAACACAGCTCTGCTGCTTCACAAATGTTCAAATCAAAACTCACTTAAAAAACCAAAGGGCAGGGGTTTTCAAGGTGAGGTCCGGGGGCCATGTGTGGCCCCTGAACTGATCTTATGTGGCCGCCCAGACCACAGTTCAAGAATAAATAGTTTCTTTAATTTATTTACAGTTTAAAATTAAATTGTTACATGTTGATATAAACAAGAGTTTTGAATGAAAATGGGTAAGAAAAAAATATCTTACATATTATTATTTTACGATAAGGAACTAAACATCAACCATCGATGTTACTGAAGGGCTTTTAGAGCCACTGAAGAAAAAAAATGACTGTTGATCTCAGAAGATTAAAGTCTGAATTCTGAGATTAAAGTTCGGAGTATTAGAGCCACTCTGAGAAAATAAAGAGTTTTTAGAATAAAATCATACAAGAGTAAAGTTCAAATATTACAGCTTTATTCTGTATTATTTCAACTTTACTCTCGTACGATTTTATTCTCATATATTCACTTTCATCTCGTCATACTATGACTTTACTTTTGCATTATTTCGACTTTATTCTTGTAAAATTACTTTATTTTCGTTCAACTTTATTCTTTTAATGTGACTATTTTCATAATATTATAGCTTTACTGTCAAAATATTACGACTTTATTCTTGTAATGTTAGTTTTTATTATCATGGCTCTAACACTCCGTCATACAACACGGAGTCCACTTCCCTCATTCACTTTTACTCTTAGTCAGCGCTTTTTAAACGGGGCGCCTACGAAGGTTGAACAAAAATTGGGAAAAAAAAAAATTCAACAAACTTTTTTAAAGTAATTTGTCAAATTATAAAACGTAATCTTTTTTTAAATGTTTATAATAAAATATAATATGAAATTTAAATATCTACCATCTGATTGGCTGTCAGGCAAACCCAAAAAGCTGCTTAGGCAGAATTTTTGCTAAATGAATGTAATTATTGAATTGTGAATAAAAGTGAAGAACACTTCAGAAAATGTGTTAATTTTATGCTAATGCTGTTTGGAGGTCATGTCTGGAAACGTTTGGGCTCCACATGAAAAACGGCATGTTGCACCCAAACGTGTTTTTAGTTTAAAACTCCAGCAAATATTTTAAAATAAAGATTGACCTACGTTCTGTTTTTATCGCTGAGAACAGAGTTTCAAGATAATAAGCTAACTGGTAAATGTGAAAAACAATTTGAAGTTACTTTATTTGTCCAATTAAAATAGTTCATCTTTATTTTATTGTGTAAGAAATTAAAAAAATCTGCACGATTTTAGTTCTTAAAATTTTTTTTTTGGCGGAAGTGGCAAAAAGACACCATAGAAGAAGAGAATAAGGAGTTTGTTTTTCTTCCAATGACATCATTAGAGAAAACAGTTTTATTGTGATTTTAGGCATTCTTACATAAACACGTCAGATGAATCAGCTGAGGTAATAAAAATACAGAAAATAGAGTTTTTTTAACCTTCTGATCATGTCTGGACTTTATTTAAATACTTACATCCTCACCTAAATGTGTACAGTTAGAAAACTCCCTCCAATGATGTTAAAGATTCTGGTCAAATTTACAAAGAGAAGAAAATAAAACATAAAAATGTACAAAAAACCAAACAATAAATCCACTTTCCTGGCGAGATTCTAACAGGTTAACAAAAAGACTGCCTGCATCCGCTGAGGTGAGCTGATTCAGGTGTTGAATCAGAACCAGAATAGGTATAAAAAAACAGAGCAGAGAAATAAATTAAAATAAGTAACGTTTGTACAGAAAAACGCATCGTTAGCAATTCTGGGAGCTGTTTTCACTCTGAATCTGCACACAAAAGATCCATAATGTGAATCAAAACCTGAAATGAGTACTAGAATCGAGACGATGAAGATCCATTCTGTTCCTGAACAAGAAAGCGACGAAAAAGGAATAAATTGGAGTAAAAGAAGGAAAAAAAGAGGATTGTAATGTAACTGTGGAGCACTGACCAATCAGATTGAAGTTTGCTTCAACAAAATGTGTGAATTAAAATAAAGACAAGTTGAAAGCAAAAGTTTTGCACAGTACAAATAAATCAATCTAAACCTCAGACAACAAGAGCTGACAGCGCCAAGAAGTATAAAAATAAATACTAAAAAAATAAATCAGGCAGGTTATAGATTTATATTTAGATAGTTTCATATTTTTCTCCAGAAAACATAAAAAAGAGTTTAAATATTCAACTCAGGATGAGACGCGTGTTGACAGGATCTGATTGTTCCCAGAAGTTGGAGCTGAAGCGGCGCAGCAGAAAAAGCCAAAATGTTCGGTAGAAACGTTGATATCCGGGTCGGGAGGATTTTACACGTCCATACGTTTAAAATAGAAACTCTTTTTCTCTCAGTGCAGCGGCCCGGTTCCGGATGTTTGGGTCTGTCAGGCGGTTTCCACAGCAGCGTCTCTGCTTCACCGTCCAGTAACCGTAAAACCTGTGAGGCGCCTGATTGGCTCCCCGTTTCCATGGTTACTGGCAGAAAGGCGACGCCGTGGGGTCGAAGCCTTTGAACACGTCCTTCAGCGAGGCGTTGTCCTGGTCGGCGGCGGCCGGATCCGACTGCGCTGGGCTGCTTCCTCCGAACGGGCTGCCGGCGCCGCCCGCTTTGGACGCCTGCTTCACCACGCCGAACAGCGACGGCACCGGCAGGTTGTGGACTCCCGCCGGCGCCGGGTCGGCGGCTCCCCCGGGAGCGCCCGGCGACCCGGCGGCGGCCGGACCCGTTTGGGAGGCGGAGTTTGGCGAGGGAGCGGGTTTGGGTCGCGGCCGGTTGTAGCTGTTGTAGCGGTCGGTGCCTTGCTCTGAGCTCTTCTCCGGTTCCGGCTGGTCCAGAGCGGACTTCCGAACAAACAACGGCTCTTTGGGTTTGGGTTTCCCCGCCGTCGGGTCGCTGGGTTTGGGCTCGGCGCCGGCCGAGTTGGGGGAGCCGCTGCTGGTACCGGGGCTGCCCGGTTTGTTAGTCCGTGGGTCATACAGGCTGATGCTGCTGAGCACGCTGGCGCCCCCTGGGGCCCCGGCGGCCCCACCACGGCCGGACCCCCCGGCGGACAGCAGCCGGGGGTCGTAGGGCGCGATGCCCGGCGGGGAGGAAGTGGACGGAGCGGCTGGAGGCGGAGCCGGAGCGGGCGGAGACGGGTCCGGCTGCTTCAGCGCTGATTTCTGCGGCTGCAGGCGGGGGTCGGACGGAGGCTTGCGTACGCGCGGGTCGACGGGTTTGTCTGCGGGGGGCGGCTGAGCGAGCAGCGCCAAGGGGGGGGTGGGCGCGTGGGGCGGGGACGAAGTCTGGGAGTTCACCGTCTTCAGGATGCGAGACAGCAGCTCAAAGTCTGGAAGGGACGAGGAAGAGGAGGAGGAGGAAGAGGCGGGCGGGTCCTGCGGCTGCGTGGAGGCGGGCGGCTGGGTTCTGGTGAGGCGCGGGTCCGCCGGGGGGACGGGTGGGATGCCGGGCGGCAGCGGCAGCAGGTCCTGTTTGGGCGGCGGCAGGGGCAGCAGGTCTTCGGGCGACCAGGTGACGGTCTTGGCGAAGGCCGGCGTGTGCAGGACGATGTCCTTCTTGATGTGGCTGAACTGCTGCAGCTGCGAGCGCGGGTCCCTCAGCGCCATGCCCATCAGCGGGTCCAACGGGATCGGCACCGGCTTGTCCCGCAGCACCCGCTCCGTCTCCTCCTCCTCAGCTGCCGGGGCGGTGAGCGGCGGCGGCTTGTAGACCAGCGCCGGCTCCACCTTGGCGGCTGCCAGCCTGGCTAGCCGCGGGTCGGTGGGCGGGCCCAGGGACGCCGGCGCCGCCGGCTGGGCGCCGTCCGCTGCGTGGGCCGACTCGGCGGAGCGCGCCAGGCGGGGGTCCCGGGCCAGGCGGGGATCGGCCGGGCGAGCCGCGGCCGGCTTCTGGAGGCGGGAGTCGACCGGATGGCCGTCGGGTTTCTGGGTCTGCTGGCGCAGCGTCTTCAAGATGGAGGTCACGCTGCTGCCGCCGTCCTCATCCTCACTGGAGTACCAGTTCCCCGAGTCGCCTGGAAGAGGAAAAAAAAATGAAACTCATTAAAATAAAACTTTATTTCACATCTGAGGGGATTTCTGCTGCAGGATCCAGGAAGTCCTGGGTCACTGCTGCCATGTTTGATGGACCTTTTCCGTTTGCCGTTTCCAATCCAGTAATCAGATTACAGCATATCTGCTGAAACTGGTAATAAAGTAAATACTGACTTAAAACAAGCTCCTGTATCTTGCTGAAAAGTTACTAATAAGTTAGTTTTGTCTTCAAGTTTAATAACATATTTGCACTATAAACTACATCAAACATACTTGGTAAGATTTTGTGTTTTTTTGCATTAAAGTCACTGAGTTACTATTTTTGTAATTTGACTTTTACTTCGTAAATAGATAAATTGTTGCTTTCCTCTTGTAGCAGCAGCAACACAAACAATGGAGGAAGGAGAGAGATGCACGTTTTCCAGCTGGAAATAAAAGTTAGATTTCGTTTGTGTCGCTAAAGACGATGAAATTAAGGTTTGTTGTTCCCTCTGTGCTGGAAACAGAATCACTGTTACACCTTTGAAACCAGAGACGGAAAAATTAGAAAACCTTTCTGTATTTCTGTCATGCTGCAGTTTAATGCAATGAGAGCAGAGTGTGAACGCCCCCTAGTGGAGGACGGAGGCGTTACCAAAAGATCCCAGAACAAACTGAAGTATCATCACAATTTCCTTGAATAAATAATAATAATAATATTAATAATAATTTTCCAAGCTATCTTGCTTTAAAATCCAGAAATCCAGCCAGAAAGGAGCTGATGGATTTTAAAATACCTTCGACATCTTTGGTCTTTTCTGCTCCGCCCTCGGCCATCCTGCGAGCGCGCTCCTCCTCCTCCTGCTGCTTCTGCTGGATCCTCATGAACAGAACCCGCTGGGCAGGAGGCAGGAAGTCCGGTACGGAGATGCCTCCCTGGCCGGCCGGCGCCCCGTTAGCAGAACCGTCTCTGGGTCCGGCCGCTCCTCTGTCATCCATGGCAGGAAAACTCTGAAACCTGTCGCCTGAGAGGGACGAAGGAGGAAGTTGTTGCTTATAAACGCATTTTAATCATAACTTCCTGGTTTAACCTGTAATCCGCCCTCACCCTCCTGCGCTCCCTCCATCTTCATCCCGTCCTGCTGATTGTAGAACTCGTTGAAGAAGTTTCCTCCTCCCTGCGGCGGCCCCGCCCCTCCGTCACTGCAGCCGAACCCTCCCATCATGGGGGCTCCGCCGGGCCCCAGGCTCTGCGATTCGGGGGACATCATGCCGGCGGGTCCGGGGAAGCGGGGCGGAGCGGCTCCCGGGGCGCCCTGCGGTCCTGGCGGTGCGGTCTGAGCCGGACCGCTACTGGGAGCCTGGCTTCTGATGCAAACAGGGAATGTGTGATTCAACAAGTACGGAGCAGGATTCATGTCAAAAATAAGATTTTTTTTCATTATTAAAAGATAATTATACACAAATAATTCACAAATTACAAAAACTATAATAAATAATTGAACACAAGTTATCAAAATTAAAAATGTGTTCTAGTAAAGCCCTGATTGTTTCCATCAGGATTAATAATAAAAACCTTTTGAGCGGTTTTAAAGCCATGGGGAAAAAATGCTACCAATAACAGCATAAAACAAGTTTCTAAAGCATTTTTTTTTTCAAAATTATCTGATGTAAATAGATCAAAAGAGTTTGCTTGTTAAATCCAGACTAAATTCCTTGTAAATAAGCGTTTAAAGAGGCAGTATTACATCTTTTCCAGGCACATAGCGCCATTTTATAGCACAATCAAGTAAACATGCTAATATCTGTTATTATAAAAATGCTGTGTAAATTAAATATGTGACATCATGATTAACAACTTGAAATTGGGCCTCTGTCACTTTAAGAAAGTAATCCTCATTCTGAAGCTCCGCCTTCAGGAAGTGATTCCAACATGGCTCCTCTATTAACCCTTTAACGTTTTTACCAACATGGCTCTGAGCAGCATACAACTGAATGGTTGCCATGGTGATTACAGGATTTCTCAAACATTATGAAAGAATCAAATCAACACTCCAGGTGTGCTTCTGATGAGGGAAAAACTTTATAACATGGTGTAAAGCTTTAAAAAGTGGATTTTACACGTTACTGCCCCTTTAAACAAACAAGCTGGAGTTTTTCCTGAAGCGTCTCTGGTCTCGTACCTGACAGCCAGTTTCTGAGCCAGCTGTCCAGTTGGCTGGACTTTAATCTCAAACAGCGAAGGGATCTTCTTCCCGGCCGCGGCCCCTGACCCACCAGCGGGCGGGGGCACCATGTGTGGGGAGGGGCAGCCGGGATTGGAGGGGGGTCCTCCTGGGAAGGGGCTTCCATCAGGACTGTGGACAGGACCAGCGGGGACGTTGGGTCCGGGAATGGGCGGCGGAACCGGTGGACCTTTGCCTACAAGAGGAACCTGGCTGGGTCCAGGAGGACCCCCAAAGGTATCAGCCACAGGCCCGCCAAAGTCCCCAACCCCCATGTTGGCGTCCATGGAAACAGGGCGGGGAGGGGTGGGGAGCAGGCCGACTCCAGGAGGGGGTTTGGGAAGAGGGTTGATGCCCTGCTTCTTCAGCTCCTCCACCTCCTTCTCATCCTCGGCTCCAGCCTCAGCATCTTCTGCCAGCATCTGGGCAGAAACACCAGAAAGAAATCCACAGCTCAGTCAGTCTGATGGCTGCGTGTTCACATTCATGTGTTCACATTCATGTGTTCACATACACGTGCTCACATTCATGTGTTCACATACACGTGCTCACATACATGTTTTCACATACATGTGTTCACATGCATGTGTTCACATGCATGTGAACACATGCATGTGAACACATGCATGTGAACACATGTATGTGAGCACATGAGTTACGCCGGTCTCTCAGCTGTCGCCTCATCACAAGAGTTCCATAGGAAATGAATGAAGAGGAACGTTTCTAAACGTTTAGACCTTCCTGGAAATAAAAACCTGAAAAACTGAGAATCTTCACACGTTTGGTTTGAGACAAATATTTTATGAACAAGTGCATAGAGCGGTAGTTTTTGATATGGGCGGTTGCCCAGGGCGGCATCAGAAAGGAGTGGGGTACCCAAAAACTACAAAATAAAATAAACATCTATAAAATATCTCATGCATCAGCTGGCTCCTGACCACATTTGCTACGACTCGTCTGCCTGTGGAGTAAATTTCCATTAGTTGCTGTTGAGTAGTGGGAGACCATATTACCTGCTTTCTGCTACAAACAACAACAAACAAACAAACAAACATGAAAGACAGATAACTGCTTCAATGTAATTGGTTGGAAGGATAAGCTTGAAGAGTATTTATAAATCAAACTTATAAAGGCAGACATAGTGATTAATCTGATTGGTTTTGTTAATGGATTGACAGCAGTAGTAAAACAAATGGATCCTAAAACATCTCAGCGACCCCTGCAGGTGTGTGGGTGTATTACGGTGTTATGCAGGTGTGGATGTTCCCACCTTGTTGAGCAGCTCCTGGGTGTCGTCGTTGAGGTCTTCATGGGAGAACATGCACTCATCTCCGTTCACACAGTTTCCCGTGGTGTGGAACAGCTTACATGGAAACTCACGTGACGTTGGAGTCAAGGAGAAACGACTGCATGAAAAAACTGAGCAGCGTAACCACTGCAGGCTTTAAAAGCATGGAGGACGAGAGCTGACGGGATTACAGGTCACATGGTAGATTGGGGTCCTTTTCTACTTTCTTATTAAGCACTTTTGCATCAAATTATTCAGAATCAAAAAGACAATTAACTTTGCACTATATTTATGTTAGAAGCATAATTAGAGTTTGACTCTCACACACTCGGTAAATATGCACTCCTCACTGATTGCTGGACACTGACTCTGTGGCTTTGAAAAGCCAAAAGTGCCACAAATTTCCGCTTTTACAACACATTTGGTTATAATATCAGGTAAAAAAGGCGGATTGTGACTTAGGAAACTACTGCAAAAAACCCTTTAAAGTTCCGCTTTTTACATCATTATATGACTACTGTCTGAATAGTGAAAATTATTGCATTTATTCATGTCTTTGAACGCTGCCGTACATCACTATAAGCCGTCATGCGTAATATTCCAGTATTCAATGACTGGAATAGATTTTCACTGTTCTTGACTTACAACGGTGTGAAAAGCAACGTTTTGAAGGGATTTTCAAATCTTCATAAACCGTCGTTTTCCTGACACTGCAGGCACAGATGTGGTAAATGTGGCGATTTGTGTCACTTTTGGCTTTCCATAGAGACAGCATCATTTGGAGGGATCACTGTGAAGCAAGTCAGAGCAAAGTTAGTGAGTGTGTGTGAGATTTAAACGCTCTCCCTACTAATTATTGTCTGTTCACATAGATATATGCGCTGACATCAGTCTCACTGCACTCAGATTGGTGGCAAAAATGTAACGTCTCACAGAACTAAACTGTGGGAAAAGTGGGATGTTTAACAACCCACGGCCCCTCAGGTGCGACGCCCTTAAATAAAACGCTGTGCTGCGAGTCGAGCTGTAGCCAAACAAGCAGACATGATGGGCTGCAGCAGCAGAAAGAGATTCAAACGATCCCAGTGGAGGATATCATGCATGTAGGGACAGTGGTCGGCGCGGGCGCAGAATCCAGTGATGTAGAATTTACACAGCTCCTTCTTCTTCGGCAGCTCGATATCATGGCTGAAGTTGCAGTGGTCCCCCTGGTGGTTGAAAATGGTAAGCATGGTTACGTCACAAAGACTGTTAAAGCTGCAAGGATGTAAGGTTTGTCAAATATATTTTTTTACATATCTGTTGACACTGACAGCATCCTGTGACAGATAACCTGTGAAAAAAATCAAGCTCCTCTCCCTTCACGCAGTGGTAACTAGAAACAACCAATCAGAGCCTGGAGGCGGGACTTAGCGCTGCAAATCATCCCCACTACAGTTTCTTCCCATAAGCAGATCCTGTTGTGAATGCTAACAGTAGTTAGCATGGCCATTGATGACAGCAGCTTTTCCTGTAATGGTGAATTGTTTCTCCACCATTTGCACATTTAGCAGCAGTAAATGAGGATGATTGACAGCGCTAAGACCCACCTCCTGGTTCTGATTGGTTGTTTTTGGTGCTTTTCTTCAGACTGCAATAGTAGCTCAGGGAGGAAATGGAGGAGATCAATCTTTTCACAGATTATCTGCCTCATACTATCATATGGTGACATTGTTAACAAATATGTAAAAACTATATTATTTATTAAACCTACATTCTGCAGATCTAATCTGAAATATTGGAACATTTTTAAACCAGTGATTTAAGAAGGTTTTACCAGAAGTTTTACATGAACAGTTTAAAGTGGCGGACACTCGTACCCAGGTGCATCTGCCCTCGATGTAGTACTTGCAGATGGCTTTTCCTTTCTTGTCCTGGTGCTTTTCGTGGTGATGCCTCCTCCCCGCTCCCGGACCGTCGCCTCCATCCTGAGTCACGGAAGCGGCAGAAACTTGTTAGCGACGTCAGACTTTGAAATGTGGGATCTGATAGCGGTCAGTGAACGTACCCCGTTGTCCATGTCGCCGTTGTTGTCGTCGTCGTTGCCCATGTCGCCTCTTCCTCGCCCTCTGCTTCGGCCCTTCGCTCCTCGGATCATTCCTCTTCCTCCTTTGCCTCTGCCTCGACCGCGGCCTCCTTTCATCCCTGGACAAGAAACTTCAGGTCAAAACTTATTGTTTTGATCCAAGGCAGCAAAGTAATGAGGCGGAACAGAAAACACCGCCGACCTCTGCCTCTGTCTTTAGAGCGTTTGTAGTGGCTGAGTTCTTTGGAGTAGTCGTCATAATCATCGTCCCCCATGTTGTCGTAGTCTTCCTCTCCGTACTGAAGACAAAGAGTTACTTAAAAGTCGGATCTCAACGACAACATTCTTCACAAAAAAAAATTCACACCTTTAAACTTTTGCAAATTACAACACCAAACTCCAGTGTTTCATCCGGTGTGTATGTGATAAATCAGCACAAAGTAGAAGGAAAGTTATGCAAAGGCCTGTCGCAATAACCTGAAGGATTAAAATAAACTGTTTATTTTGGATATTTAACGTCTTCCAGTGTTAAATGTTCATTAGATTTAAAGTTTATTGATCCTGCATCATTATGCCATTTCCATTACATTACATTGAAAATGGCCTCAAATCACAATATTATCATTTATCATAACTTCTGGGACAATTTATCATCCTGAATTTTTCTTTTTACAGTGGCAGGTCTAATTCTGCATTGTTGAAATCTTTTACACAGGCTGCACCGACTGCAGATTTCTGGCCGATAAAATTAGCACATTCTGCAGATTTTTCATTTCACTATTTAAGGTTTTTATTTATACAATATTAGAAATCATGACAAAGGCAAAAATTAATTTAATTCCTTTTTCTAGAAAGAAAATACAAATTTCACTGTCGAAAATGCAAGAACATAATTCCTTTAGTGAACACTTTATCATCTACAGCAAAGGATGAATCTGCAGCTGAAAAATCCTTCTACATCCAGACAGTGAAGGGACAGTCTGTTTATTTTTACAATTAACTAATAACTGGATGGCAAAACGTGCTAATTGGAAACTAGAATTTAAACCAAGTGAAGCTAAACCTGAAACTTGAGGAATTCTGGGTAGAAAATATTTACAGATAAAGATCTTTTTTAATATTTAATGCAAAATTAACATAATTTTAATGTCATTTGTGCTTAATTATGGCTCCTGGGGGTTTTGTTCTTTCAACAAATGACAAGTTTTAGAGTCCATAGTCTCCAGTTAGCGATTAATTGATTGCTAAATTAGTCAACGGTTATTTCAATAATCGATTAATCATGATTAATCGATTATTGACTAATCAGAGAAGCAGCAAAGAGGCCTACTGGACTGTGCAGAGATCCACAGGTCGGGTGGGAGAGTCAGAACTCGATTTATCAGGCTTTACAGAGCCACACCGCCTGGCAACACCTGGGAAACCTGAAAGGCTTGCAGAATAGTCTCTGTGAAGTTCCAGAGCTGAACTAGACTGATTACAAATGCACGCCACACTTTTCAGATTGACAAATATTTTGAAAACGTTTCTCATTTTCCTTCGACTGCTTTGTGTTTTTCTGTCACATAACTCCTGATAAACAGCAGAGAGAAGCTGGAGTTGTAGGAGAGAGACGCCCAGTGACCCCTGACCTCCATGTCCTCTCCGTATCCGTCCCCGTCGTCGTCTCCGCCCATCCGTCCAACTCGTCCGCCCCGTCCTCGGTTTCCTCCTCTGCCCCGCCTGCCTCCCCTCATCCCCCCTCGTCCTCTCAGGCTCTTCATGCGACCTCTGCCCCCTGCAGGAGACAAATAAAAGCAGTCAAGGTTTAATGTCTTTGGATTTTCTCATATTTATCAATTATGATGATGATTAATGTAGTAATCAGTTTTTTTCCTTTAATTGACACATTCGGCTGATCTTTCATTTAACCACCCCAGCTTATTTTAAACAATATTAAAAATACATGAAACATGCAAATAAACAAATAAGAAAACAAACATCGTATTGCCTAAAATGCGATAACTTAGCATTCTTTTAGTGAAAACTTGATCATTTGTAGCAAGGAAGCAAAAAATAGGAGTATTTTTTGAGCAAAAAACAGCTTAGCTGACATGAAAAGCTCAGGCCTTTCTGCTGGACCTATACAATGCAGGGATGGTCTGATTAAAAACTGATAGCAAAAGATGCTAAATAGGAGGTTGTTTTTTTTTTGTTTGTTTGTTTTTTACAGAATTTGAACCAGGAAAAGTTAAAACTGAAGAATTTCTTGGTTGAACATATTTGAAGACAAAGGTTTTTTTTTGTTTTTGTGTTTTTACCTTAGATGGAAAACATTTAAAAACTATATATATGTTTGTATAGTTTTGCCATAATTAGTGCTCTGAGTGCGTTGTTCTTTTAGAAAATTACCTTTTTTTAAAGTTTGTATACTCCAGCGAATGACTAATCAATTCATAAATGATTTCAATAACTGATTAATCCCTAATCTAATCCAGCCCTAATCTTTAATAATGTAAAAGCATAAATTTCACAGTGTTTTTATCTCATTTTATCCATTAAGTTTGATCAGAAATAAGGAAAAGAACCTCTTCCGCCGCGGCCGCCCTCCTTGGCCTTGCGGTACTGGTTGAGCTCCTTTGCGAAGTCGTCATACTCTTCATCGCCCATGTCTTCATCCTCTTCTCCCTCGTAGATGTCGTCTTCATAGTCATCATAGCCGCCATAGCCCTGTTTGTCCATCTTCATGTAGCCGCCCTTCTTCAACCCACCGTAGCCGCCGTGAGACTGCCGACAGAAAACAACAAAGGATTCACAGATCAGAAACATTTTTCTCCTGTCAGAGAAACTTTAAAGGTGACTGATGAGACAGGTTAAGATATGGTCTATACAAATCATGTTCATTTCATTTTTTCCCACAAAATTATTCTTAGATAGTGAGATTTCAGTCTGCTCAGTTCTAATTATTTTGAGCTGTTTTAGGGCGTCCTATCACTTTAAATCCAAATCAGCTGCTGCTGACCACGCCCCCAACTGATCAGTTGCAATCGCAAGTTAAAATGGCTGCAAACAGATGCACAATTATACAACCGTACATTCTGGAAAAGCAGAAGGGGAACCTCCTGCACAGCCAACAAAAATGCAGCAAGTGGTTTCTGGATGGAAAGTCAACAACAAAACATTAGTGTTTTCCAGCAGCCATTGTACAGCACATACACTGCAAAAACACATAATAATACCAAGTATTTTTGCCTAGTTTCTAGTTCAAATACATTAGTATACTTGACTTAAGACCATATGTACTGGAGCCTCAGCTTGGGTTGCTAGGTAACGGGCTGCAGCTCTACTGGGGTTGCTAGGTAACAGGCAGTGCTTGCTGATCTGTGATGTTGCATTTCAAATGTTTTTGAAACAGCTCATTGTCCAGACACCAAAAACATGACATTTTTACCAGAAAACTGGCTGGGTGTTTTTTAGGCACCTCAGTTATTTTTATAAGCAGCAGAAACATTAATGGAAGAACAAAATGTGCATAATGAGATGTTTGCATAATATGTCCCCTTTAAAATGACATTAAAACTCACAGAGGAGGTGTACTGTGGACTGTAATCTCTGTACTTCCTCTTTTCGCTTGGACTGTAGTCAGAGTCATCGCTGAAGTCTGAGTGATCGTCGTCAGAAGAAGCGTGCCGCTGTGAGGAGCAGAAAGCGGTTAATAGAGGAACAGAGAGAACAGAAGGTGATTCAGCTCCACGGCTGAATGTCAGCTCACTTTATGCTTGGCTTTGCGTTTCTTCTTGGACCTCCTCTTTTCTTTCTCCCGCTCCCGTTCCTTCTCTTTCTTCCGTTTCCTCTTGTGGCGATGGGAGCGCTCGTCGTCTGAGGCGCTGCTCGGGTGGCGGTCTCGGCTTCGGCGAGGCCTGTCTGCCGCCACGTCTCCTCCTCCTTCGCCGCCGCCGCCAGCGTCCTCGCCCCGGTCTCCGCCCGGTCCCGCCGCTGCAGACAAGCCCTGGCCCGCCTCCTCCTCCTCCATGTCCCCTGCATCGTCTTCCAACTCGCCCTCCTCCAGCTCTCCATCTTCAGGCCTGGGCATGAAAATTAATCACGTTTATTCCTGCTGTTCATTCTGACCTCATTATTCTGCCATCTTTAGTTTAAAGAATCAAATCTGGAGCCCAAATATTAGATGGAAAACAAGAACAGAGGCTTGTAGAAAATTATTCATTATTAATAATCGATACCAGATATTTATTAGGTTGAAGGTTTAAACTGTTTTATACAATGAGAAAACAACAAACACTGATAGCTGGACGATAAATCAATTTTTAATCAAATTTTTGTTGTTTATAGATTTAATTTATGGAAAATCTGGATTTTCTTTTACAAATGCACGTCTTTGGTTTCCATAGTAAAGAGCCAAGGGCGGCCATCTTGTTTCACAAGTGGGTTTTTTTTAACAGCTTCTATTTATTTGTTCTTTGAATTCAAGTCTACTCTGATGAGATACAAAGGTCAGGCTAAGATTTTATTTTTTTAAACCAAAATAAAGTCACGATTTTAGTAATAGTTGTAGTAATATGAGAATAAAGTCTTAATGTTACCAGAATAAAGTTGTAATATTTGGAGAATGCAGTAGTCATCCTTCAGCCTCATTAAAACAACTTTTCCTCGTAATTTTAAGGCTTTCTTCCAGTAAAATTGCATCTTATGAATTTATTCTCTTAAACATTCTCATGGCCTCCTAATACTTCGTCATACAACTCACAGAAGGGAGGACTGAAATAAAACACTTTTAGAAATTGTTTTGTCATTTGTAATTTATTTTTTTTAGAAAAGCAAAAAGGGAAAAAAAATAATAACTATAGGAAATAAACTGGAGATCTTATTTTCAAGCCATAAGCTCTAAAGAGTTTTAATGCAGTGTCTGATTTATTTATGTTTTATGGCAATAATGTGTTTAATGGCTCAAAACTTTTGCACACCTTTCACACAAACATCAGTAACTCTGATCTTGACAATAACAAACCTATTTTTGTCTGTGGTTCTGGTCATTTCACTGTTTTGGTCGTGTCACACTAACCGATTGCCGTTTTCTGGCCGATCACTGATCTTTAAGAAGCCTGACCTGCTGACTGTGATTTTGTTGGACACCAACTTTTTTTGTCTGAAAATTCACTAAATTTAGAGACAAAGTCACAGAGTCGGTTTCTCACGCAAGTATTGACCGATTGCGAAAGATAAAGAAATCAAAAGAAATTTATTGTGCAGCTGATTTATTGATTAATTGATTTACTGACTGTCACAATAAAATCAATTAATCAGATGATGAATTAAAATGAATTTAATAATAACAAATCCTAAACGGCAGTCTTAAATGTTTTTCCGATCGGAGACGAATGATTAAAATTTTTGAGGGGCAATTTTGTTTGCAGACTTTATAATGCATTATATTTTTTATTTAGGTTTTGTTTGGTTTTTATTAAAAATTGTTATTGTTTTTGGTTGTTTTGTTTATTTATTGTGGATATTTAAAATGTCTTCCAGTCCTAGTTTTAAATGTTCTTTAGAAATTAATGTTTATTGACCGTTGAGAATATGTTCTTAAATTATTATTATTCCATTATGATTATATTTCTTCAAAATGATCTCAAAACAATATTACTGTTTATCACATTAACTTCTGGGACAATTTATCGCCCAGCAAAATTTCTTATCATAACAGACCTAAGTTTAATTAAATTATATGAAACATTTTAACTTTATTGCTATCCTTTAACAACAATTTGTGAAAAAAATTCTCATTTATCAAAAGTTATAAACTCATATGCATTAGGGTCAGTACACGTAGAAAGGATAAAAATGGAGATGAAATTAGCATCGAAGGGATTTAGTGACCTGGACGAAACGCATCTGCAACTAGATTATAAACATTATCTGCCACAGAAGCCAGAAACACTAAAGACATGTCAGAGGTTTCAAAATGTCACAAACATCAAATGCTGAATTTTAATTTCCTTGTTTCTAATTTAAAGATTGGGGCAAGATTTTCTGTATTAATTCTCTACACTATTAACAAAAAATAAAAATATGGTGCAAGATGGACGCTCTAGAAAAAAAAAACAGCATCTAAGGTGCAGTTGACGTTTGCTGATGCAACGTTAATGTTGACCTTTTAATTCAGTTTAACCTGGAATTCAACCAGCTATTGATCAGACACACAAAGCGCATTAAGACAAAGCTGGAGCTCCGTAACAGAGTATTAATACATTATATTAAACATTTCACACACACATAAACAGACAAAGCAGGGCAGTAAAATTCAGAGATCTGAAACAGCAGGTGGTTCAGATGATCTACTTTGGAACAAAATGTCAACCATCTCTGCAAGACACACCACATCTCTAATATTCAGAGCATATTCTCTCCATCAAAACAAAGAGAAACACTCATCTACCGACACATTACCGCAAATTTATGCCTCTAAATAATTATATTCAAAGTTGTGGTTTAAAAATTACACTGATCAAGTTTTCAGCCTTCTCATCACAGTTCAAAATAAAAAAATGGACATCTAAAACCACAAAACATAAAATATGCAGTGTATTCTGTAAATTTTGAATAAATAATTACAAATCTGAGCCTTTCCTACTTCAGCAATGCCAGCTAACTTTTTCTCCACCAGTAGATCTCGACTGTTTCACTAACGGCACAAAGACAAGACACAAAGTAATGTCTCCTGTCACAGCATCATGTGAGCTGTTTTTTATGAATAGGAAGGGGATGGCTGGGATCAACTACGGACAAACCAGTGGCAGGTTCTGGTTCTATGCACACATCACCTGATGCCAACCAAACTCCCAAAGCTCAGAAACCTAACAAGTTAGACTGCTGCATGTTCTTATAATAAAAACAGCTCACATTAACCAATCAAATCCAGAACTAAAAAGCTGATATTTACACAATGGGTCATTTTTTATACTCTATGCACAAACAGAAAGAGATGCTCAAGTTTCAACAAACACTGCACCAACCTCTAAATTCTCCTTATAAACTTTTTGCTTTGCTCCACTTTCCTTTTACTTTAAAAGCTCCTGTAATAATCATGTAAGCCTTGATTAAAATGGGGAGATACTTACAGTGATGGGTTTTCTTCACAAAAACAAGAGAAAAGAGAGTTTCCCCTACTTTTCTAAGGACACTAGTCTAGTGGGGGTGGTGGGTAGGGATTGTAAGTGGGCACTTTTGGAAAAGGGAACATTAGTGTTTGACTTCAAACACTCTGGGATGCTTTGCAGACATTCTGGGGGAGACTTATGGGGATGTTTGGGTGAATAAAAGGGACATGTTAGGTTAACACACAATATTGAAGTTCGCTTCTGATTAGAACCTTGATTAAAGGGATAGTTCACTGCTGTTAGGGGGTATAAACAACTTTTAATCAGCTCCAAAGTAAAACCTAAATTACTTAGACAAATCCTATGTGGACTTGTATATTACACATCAATTACAGACACTATTTAGTACGTAGTTTGTTAACAAAAAATGGGGGTTAGAGTGATGCTTTGGTGGTTAGGCCACCTCCAGAAAGTTTTTGACACCAAATAATGTTCTTAATAAAAATATAGAATAGCTCAGAGAAGGCTTAACCAGTTTTAGTATTTAAAATGTTTGATTAGTGTACCAAACCCTAAAGTCAATGAAAAAAGAACTCTGTTTTCCAAGTGCCAAGTCAGAAGCTAACTTCAGAGTCGTGACAAATGTCTTTAGTGACTAATAATTTTCAATCGATTCTTGTAAAAAATTAAGGAGCTTTAAAAATGAAATTACCTTTAAGGTTTTAGGAGCACGACTGGAAGAATTTAAAAAGGCTTTCGTTCGTCCCAAAACGATGATACCAAAAAGCCCGGATGAAACTGCGTAGTTTTTGTAGCAGCGGTTGCTTTTCAAACCGTCAAAAAGTGTGTAATTTAATTAATTTTTTATAGTACCATTTTAATCAAATAAAAGTGAAAAAGTGTACAAAAAAGGAGTTTTCTATCGATACAACAAATGAATAACGCCGTGAACGCAACGTGAGCAAATTTGCAAATGTCTAACCCGATTAGCCGTTAGCTTAGCAATTAGCACCAGTTGCTAAGCTAATGCCAGGCCGACACCAGGAGAAACTAACGGTCGGTTCTTTAGTTTTTAGATTTTCAATTCATTTTACCTGCGATGGCGAGGTTAACTCCACATACAAATTAAAAGCCGTTGAGAAAGTTTCCAAATAATGGGAGAGCGCTCAATTTCCGAACTTGTAAGGTAATTAAAACTATACCGTGACAGTGAAAAACTATAAATGATCAGCTGTTTCGACCTTGTCTTTTCCTTTTTGACAAGCTCGCTTGAATCGACTGGTCGCTGATTGTAATACTGTAATAAAACAGAGGGAATAACGCTGTTCCAGTTGCTATTAGGCCTCCCAGTAGGCGATGCCGTGTCAACATGGCCGTTCTCTTTACCTCTGTACTCGTTTTCCAGAAAAGGCGAGTTTAATCCCTTTGACAGAAAAAAAACAACAAAAAGAACCCCCGGGCTTTTGTGTAAAAGCACAGGACAAATAAATTAATTCATTTAAATATGACTGTAGAATTACTCGACCTTTCGTCAGTCAGAAGACTGTTGTGTTCGTGGTTGGTAGTTGGGGAGTTTGGATGGACAGTCATGCTTTCCACAGCCATTTCCTCTAAGCTACATTGAGGAGCAAAAAAATTACAACTCGACGCTGGACTCTACTGGCTTATGCGTCACTTCACTAGGATCTACTTGTTTTTGTTTTAGGAAGAGATTCAGTTCATAGTAGGCAATTCTCCACTACAGTTGTAAGAGAAATATGCTGAAATTGAATCCTGACGTTCTCCGTCCTACTGTAGCGGTGTGAAATGACGACTGATACACTTAAAATGGACGACCGTCTTCTCCAAAGAGACAGGGGCGGAGTTTTCCGAGAATGACGTACGTACATTCACGGATGTTACCGAAAGACAAACTTAGCGTGTGAAGTAAACCCTGAGTTTGACTCGCAGGCAGGCATCGTAACTGTTATCAGAACATGAGGTCTTCTTTGTGCAAAATTGAAGTGATTGTTGTTGCCGTTTTCATCTCAAGATACAAAAATGTATATATATTCTTCACTGAACATAAACATTAAAATACTAGACCACGGATTGTTTTGATCTATTTTCTAGTTGTTTATATTCTTAAACACATTATGTTTTCTTCAAAACAGATCAAAATATCGAAAAAATTATTATTATTAATTATTATATTGTTAAAGTTCTTCTAAAATTTGTATTGCTATTTAAACAAATTTCTTTGTCATGACTGTTCTTCCTTTCTTCATTGACTGATTAACTGGTTGATTGACATAGTCACAAAAAAAATCCAGTTGATGCGTTTATTCAAACCGCTTCCACACTAAAATAAAGCAATTGATTACAAATAAAAATCTGAAATTATGTTAAATATATGTCTGTATAAATACACACAACCAATATGATCCTTGCCTATTAGAGTCTATGAAAAAAGATGCCCAATCATAAAAAGACAACAGAAAAAAACGACGATTATTTCACATTATGCCATTGTTTGCAACTATATTTATGGGTCATTAGGAAAGCAAGAAAGACGCGTATCATTCGACTCTGTGTATGGTCTTTTGACTTTTCCTGAAAGACAACACCGAGGGACAAATATCCCTTTCGATTCCGAAGAAGAAACAAAGACTTACGTATTAAATAACAATTTAACCTAATGTGCATACGGGGGTATATTTAGTAATTGTCAATGTATTCCTTTTCTTTAGCAATATCGAGAACAGATTAAAGCAGCTTGCCAAATTAGAAGAAATACAGGTTCAAATCACGAAAATAAAACTTAGAGCAGAATACAATTTAAAATAAATCATTTAAATGCGCCGGTTGTGAAATCTAGGAGCTAAAAACGTCTCCAGAAAGGAAGTAAATGGAAAGAAAAGGAAGAAAAAAGACGATAGCGTTGCCACGTAACGAAGTTATTGTTTCAAGCCAGAGGGTGGCAGCAACGAACCCTGAGGTAGTTTCCCAGTTATGAAAAAAAGAAGAAGAATGTTATTGTTTCTGTCTGCTGACGTCACAATTGAGCGTCCATTCAGCGGGACACTCGGAGCATTTTGAACCGTTCGCCTGTGTTGCTGCAGAAAAGTTGATTTTGTAACTTAATTGAAGCTTTTTCAGTGACCCAGAACGGTTGATATGATCGAGAAAGAGGACCCGGTAATCAGCGAGGAGGAAGCGGCACAGTATGACCGCCAGATTCGGTTGTGGGGGCTGGATGCCCAGAAGAGGTGAGCTAGCACAGTTAGCTTTGTAGGCTAATCAGAGCAGCGGAAGGCTTCTCTTGTTTTTTTCTTCTGTTGCTACTAATCCTAGCCTCTTTGTGTAGGAATTTATCAGAAGAGGTATATTATTTACTAATGTAAGTTTAATAAATAACTTAGGAGTCTGTTCTAGTTCTGTGTTTTATTTTTAATTTTAAAGAAATTGAAAATATGTAATTTTTTGCACGTTTTTAATAAATTTAAATCTGATAAATTATTAATTTTTTACATTAAAAATGTTTTTTTTCTTTTTTGTATGCTCCCCTTTTGTATACTCCTATGAATGATGTTAGAATCCCAAAAACAGTGGAGTCTTGATCCAAAATGGACTTACACTTCTTTTAATAAAGACATTTATTTTGTTTAATTTTGTAAATTATTTTTTGTTGTAGTTTATTGAAAATTTAGTTAAACTTTTTTTCTTATTACTGTATTTTTTAAATTATTTCATTTAGCTTGTTAGGTTTGTTATGGTGAATAATACAATTTTGTTACATTAAAACTGTCCACTCTATTCAGTGATTACACATATTTTCCAGTAACCTGACATTCTTTGTGTTTTTATTTATTTTTTGTTAATGAAACAGGCTGCGAGGGTCCCGGGTGCTGCTGGCAGGGGTAGGAGGTCTTGGAGCTGAACTGGCTAAAAACCTGATCCTTGCTGGAGTTAAAGGACTCACTTTGCTTGATCACGAACAGGTACGAACATGCTAACCCTGAAGTCAGTCTCTCAGTGAGAGATTACAAAAAAATGATGCAAATCTAGAAGTTTTTCTTAACAATTTTTGTTTTGTACAATCCCTTTGTTATGGTTCATACCTTTAGATTTGCAGTACTACTTTTCTCCACCAAATGGCAGCAGTTGCAAAAATAATTCTTAGCAAAGGTGACTAAATAATATATTTTAAATGAATATTTGAATGAACAGAGTGCCATTTGTCATTCGGGAAAGTATTTAATCTGTAGTTTGAATTAAGCTGTAAAGTTGGTAGAACAAGCCACTGTAAGTGCTGCCTGTGTGTGAATCTTCCCAGGTCTCGGAGGAGTCGTGTCGAGCCCAGTTTCTGGTTCCAGTGTCGGCTCAGGGTCAGAATCGGGCTCAGGCATCCCTGGAGCGAGCCCAGAACCTCAACCCGATGGTAGAGGTGCACGCCGACCCGGACAGAGTCGAAGACAAGCCAGACGACTTCTTCCTACAGTTTGACGCGGTGAGTGAGAACAGAAGGTGGATGGAGTCGGTCAGACATGAGCCAGGAAGCTGGAAAGTTATTTCAAAACAACAGACAACACTGAATTCAACCACAGGACTGATCTTGTGTTGCAGCACTCAGGTTGACCACTAGATGTTGCTGTTAGTCCATGTTGTGCATTAAAACCTGAACCTGTAACAATTATCACCAGAAGTTGGTGCAGCTCTTCTTCTATTTTAAACTTGAAATGCAGGCAAGAAAGTCATTAATAAACAGTGAATAAAGAAAACATGTCAAGTAACAATTTTATTTAATTTGTATTTAATTATCAAATCCAACCTTCATGAGGCAGAAAACTATCAAATTATTCCTTGTATTTTTCTCTTCTTTGTTGCAACAAAATTATCAATCACTGGTGTTTATTTTATTCTACTTGGCTGCATAAAACATCTTGCCTTATTTGAAACGATTCACAAACATTTTATTTATTCCAAAAGGGAAATTAAATGATGTTGTAACTGAGGCTGCACAATATCTAGTATATGTGTCATCAATGCCTTTGTGCAGTTTTCATATTACACAGAATTGTTTAAAGTGCAATAATTGTTCACCAATATAGGAATCTGCATTTCTCATGCTAATGTAATATTTAGTCAGTTGAGCTGAGCATAAATCATTTAATTGCATTAGGGCTGTTGTAAACGAATATTTTAGTAATCGAGTAATCCATCGATTATTCTTACGATTAATCGAGTACTCGGATAAAAAAAATATAAAATGAAATATTGGTAAATCTGGCATAATACCGGTGTTACTATCAGATATCAATATCAGTCCAATTTTTCATATTTGGCATCCCTAACAGTTGCTTTTTTGTAGTTTAGAAAACTAACCTGTAACAATAATAGCTCACTTTCTAAGTTAACCAGAAGAAAAGTTATAGAAAAATCTGAAATTATATTGAATTTAATAACAAAGAGGCAGGCTCACAAATGTGCTTATAAAAAATGTCTACAATCCAGCTTTTAGTTTATGTATTCATCTTCAGTGAGTTTAATAGATTAATTAAACTCACCTTGCCACCTAACCTGTCACGCTTTGGGTTTGAAAATACGGGAAATGCCGCCTGGAGTGGGAGGAGAGGGCGAATGAACGAACGTAAGATGGGGTGGAGGGGAGGAAATAGACCAGCGGACTGACGAACCGTTAGACCGGGGGACGAACACGGGGGGAAGCAATACGGGATATTTACGACACCTTCACTGGTCACACTCAGAAACTCATCTACCAGCCATGTACGATGCGCTCCGCCACCCGTTTCTTCAGACCGGGATATGAAATTTATTGTGCGGTTCGTCGGTAAAGCTACATTTACACGGTAAGCATCAGCTACTCAGCCGCCCGCCCTGTTCAGGCTATCCGCTCACCTCAGCGCTCTTCCCGCCGTTCGCTTTCAACCAGCAGCCCCGGAGGAGAAATGCTGCCGTACTCCAGGCATTCCCCCAGTCATTTTAAGGATGCTTATTGGTTCCCCAAAAACGATAAAAAGTCGGGCATTATCATCAATCAATAAAATCCCCACGGGCCAATCTTGAAGATTGGACTTTATGCCGCTGAGACTTAGCTTTTGTCAACAACTCAGAGGCGGAAGTGAGAGCTCCGCGCAACGCAAATGAAGTCCCGGCCGGAACACGGTGCGCTAACTAATAAAACATAAATTAACGAAGCTTCGAGGCAGGTAAATTTTCCTCGAGGAATTT